>NC_062965.1:24581348-24604974 GCF_023119035.1 Salvia hispanica
TGAAGAAGCTTGGAGACACAAACACTGGCGCGAGGCAATGTTGAAGGAGATGGAAGCTCTAGAAAGAAACGGCACCTTGGGAAAAGTGCAAAATACCCGATGGGAAGAAGGCAGTTGGGTGCAAGTGGGTGTTCACTATCAAACGAAGACCAGATGGGTCGATAGAAAGATACAAGGCACGACTGGTTGCAAAAGGATACACACAAACCTACAGAGTTGACTACGATGAGACGTTCTCCCCTGTAGCAAAGATGAACACCATTCGAGTCTTACTCTCAGTTGCTACAAATAGGGACTAGCCACTCCACCAATTTGACGTGACGAACGCGTTCCTACATGGGGAACTGAAACGAGAAGTTTACTTGGAAGCACCCCCAGGGTTCTCTAAGGGATTTAAGGGGGAGAGAAGGATGTCGGCTGAAGAAGACTCTCTATGGATTAAAGCAGTCACCAAGTCACCAAGAGTCTGGTTTGGGAGATTCAAAGAAGTCATGAGCTAGTATGGTTTCAAGCAGAGCAATTCGGATCATACCATGTTCTTGAAAAGGAGGGACAACAAAATCACATGCCTGATCATATATGTAAATGATATGATCATCACAGGAGACGATACTGAGGAAATAGAGAGGTTGAAAGGAAGCCTGACTCATCTACCTCTCCCACACTAGACCTAATATCGCTTATGCTGTGGAAATAGTGAGTCAGTTTATGCATCGACCACAAAAAGACCATTATGAAGCTGCATTAAGGATTGTGAGGTATCTGAAGGGAACAGCTGGGCATAGAATAATGCTCAGAAAGACGAAAATCGAGGAGTATATGGGTTCACTGACTCTGATTGGGAAAGTAATCCAGTTGATCGAAAATCAACGGCTGGATACTTCACATGCGTCGAAGGTAATCTGGTGACTTGGAGGAGTAAGAGATAGTGACATTATCAAGTGCAGAAGCTGAGTTCAGAGGGATAAGAAGTGGAATGATGGAAATCCTATGGCTAAGGAGGCTGATGAGTGAAATAGGGCTCATTGAAGACAAGACAACTATATTGTGATAACAAGGCGGCAATCTGCATATCTGAGAATCCAGTGCAGCATGATAGAACAAAGCATGTCGAAGTTAACGGACACTTCATCAGAGAAAAGCTAGAAAGTGGAGTTGTGGAGCAACCGTTCGTCCGGTCAGAGGATCAGCTAGCTGATATCCTCACCAAAGCAATCAATTCAAGAACCTCACAAACGTAATTGGCAAGTTGAGTTTCGGAGATCCCACTACTCAGCTTGAGGGGGAGTGTTAGAAAAAGAAGAAGATATTAGATCAAAAAAATGTATTAGCTTGGAGGATAAGAAATATATTAACTTGGAGGCTAAGAAATATATTAGCTTGGTGGCCAAGAATACTTGGAGCACAAGCTTTGTAATGCCCTATATAAGGGTGTCATATTATTGAAGAAAATAATCAAGGAATTATCAATCATACTCTTCTCTCTACAACTTCTCTACCCTAAACTATAAACCATGCCTGACACACAATTCAAGAGATCTCACATTCCACTAACTCATTCCACTCACATTTTATTATAAAAGCTACTCGCTTCATCGCATATAAATATGTGCAATTGAAATAACACGAGAATTAATGCACAGTTGGTAAACTAGGAGATGAGAAGAATAGTTAATGTAGTGTTAGTTGATAGTGGAACTCACATTATTATTAGTGTTTAAAGAGTTGTAATGATGGGCCATAGTGGTATAAGTGGTAAATAAATTAATTTATATGAGTAATGAGTTGGGACAACTTTCCATAAATAAAAGTACCTATATTTTTATATATTTTTATGGAACGGACGGAAATGGAAAGTGCACATTGGGACGGAGGGTGTATGATACTGTAAAAATAGGATTCACCTTCGACTAACTTTTTTCACCATTTTATTTTATTGGGATATTGACACCTAATATCATGAAACTTTCAAAAAGTTGGGTTTTTCCCACGAACTTCGAAATTGGCAAATAATATCACGAACTTTACCCTGAGTTTGTTATTTCCTACGAATGAAAAAATATGGCTATATTAATAGATTGAAGAACAAATTTGGAGGGTGTGTTTAAGAAAAATTATTCTCAAAGATTGAAAAACTTGAAACTCTCGAAGTTGTTGTCGAGAAATTACGAAAAAAAATTTGTATCACGACGTAATTTTTTCATTGGTGGGAAATAGTGAACTCGGGGTAAAGTTCGTGATATTATTTGCCAATTTTAAAGTTTATGGAAAAATCTAACTTTTTGAATGTTCCATGATATTATGTGTCAATATTTCTATTTTATAAAATCAAACAATTTCTTAAAACTCGTGTGTGCACTGTGCACTGTTAGGATATTGACTGAGGTAGTATATCAAACTAACCCGTCTCCATCAACCGCCGAATGCTTCTTCAATTACCCAAGAAATTACATGATCATTTCCCTCTAAGTTACGTACCTAATACTTCTCACAATGGGGGTCTCTTCTGTGAAACCTGACATCAGTTATGAATTGTGATTTAATATGGATTTTTCAATCCACGAATTTTACTCATGTCATCATATTAGTACATCCTTCGTCTCGTTAAGATGTTCATATTCTTGAATGGTACGAGATTTAGAAAGAATTGTTAGGTGAAATATATAGAGAGAAAAATGATAGTTAAATATTTTAATTAAGAAAGAGAAGAGAGTCATTTATTTCTAAATATAGAAAGTAAACATCTTATATGGAACAAACTAAAAAAGAAATGTGTGTATTTTGAATAAGACGGAAGAAGTATATCTTTTCCAAGACATAAATTAATAGTTTTCTCTATTAAGTATGAAAAGTTTATGGACTCTTTGGTAATTTAATAAACATGAAGAGTCCAGTGTTTAGATTAAAACAATTCTTTAAAAAAACTCCAAATTTTCATAAAAATCTACTTTTAGAATGACTCAAGTTAGAGGTCTCGCCGCATGCTTAATTAAGTACTCCACATAAGCATCATTAGATAATTTAGTGCTACTTCTACGAATCATTGTCGGAATTAAATTTCCATATTGTTTGCCTCTTCGAACAGGTCTGGGTCATGCTACAAGAAAATCCGGGATATTATATTTGTGCAGGGGTAACTGTTCTATTTATTAGCTTTGTAAATTAGTATATATAATTATTTAAAGACCATAGCAAATACAAAGAGATTTGACGAGAAGGAAAAGTCAGTTTGGAAAACAATTTTTAAGAGTAGTTTCCACTTGATTTTCGTGGAATAAGTCCCGCCGCCACTCCAAACTATCTCACGAATCACATACTCCCCTTTGTCCCTTAGGAATAAAATGTTTTTCTTTTTTATTATTCCATTGAAAATGAAATACTTTTTAAAAGGAAAATAATTACTTCCTTCGTCCGACATTAAATGTCCCGGTTGATTATTTTCATCCATTCAATATTAGGAATCCCGATTAGATATTTCCATAAAAAGTGAAATAAAAATATTATAAAATAAAACACTAAAAAGCACAAGTGAAAACGCATCCAAAGAATAAAGCAAATGATAATGCAAATGGGGGGAGAATTCTTCTTTTGTTCTAGACTGTTAATTGCATTCCATCTTAATGAAGAAGAATAGATTTGTTCCAAGTTAGGGAGTGACGCATAAGCATTATGCGTCACTGTAAATAAAACGTGTAACAAATATGCGTCTTTATGGGGTGACGCATAACCATTATGCGTGTTTAGGTGACACATACTCGTTATGCGTCTTTATAGAGTGACGCAAAACCATTATGCGTCTTTGCGTAATGACGCATAAAGGAGATGCGCCTTTGTGTGAATTAAAATCGGCCAGAAACAATAGCAGTTCTCACTTCCAGTTCGCAAGAAGGCAGCGGCTTTTCCGGCGAATTCAGGCGAAATACTATCCTTTTCCGGCGGATTTCAACCATTTGCAAACATATTCCAGTAATTGTTCTTCTATTTCACTACATTCATCCTTTATTGCTTTGTTTGTGTAGGTTTTCCCTAATTTTGCAAAATTAGGGTTTATGATGAAATTAATGAATTTAGGGTCGATTTTTGTTGTTTTGTTGTCTATCTGTGTGTTTCACATGTATATAATGTAATGGGTAAAAGTAATTGATTCAATTTTTGTAATTGTGCCCCTTTTTACAAAGCTAAAAATTGAATCTTGGTTATTTTTTCAAATTGGAATATAGAATTTTGCTTTTCAATTGAAGTTGCAATGTCTGTTGGATTGGTGAGTTTTTATGATAAAATTTGAATGTTGGCTGTGTTTTACAATATTTCCAAATTTTTGTTATAGTTACTTATTGGATATGTAGATTTTCAACTTATGTTATGTTGTATGATTGATGATATTAAGCAAATGGCATCTTCAAGTTCTGAAAGACAGTTTTGCTATGGACCCGAGGATCCATCACTACTCTTTCATCAAAACGAACACATTTTAGCCTCATTGATGGTTGATGGCACATCAAATGTTTTCAGAGTTCGTCGGACAAAAAGTAAGGTTTGGGCAGTGCCAATACATGAAAATGTGAAGTATTGGCTTGATGTATGGGGTTTCAAAGGTATGTTGGAATGTAATAGGCCAATGAGGATGGACAATGAGCTTATCACTGCCCTGATCAAGCGCTGGAGGCCTGAGACACACTCTTTCCACCTACCAGTTGGAGAAGCTACCGTAACCTTACAGGATGTGCAAAGCCTGTGGGGTTTGAGAGCAGACGGGCGTGTTTTCACTGGCTATGACTACCCTACCGGATATGAAGATTGGCCCAGCAAGTGTCGAGATATGTTGGGATGGATACCTGACATAGACACAGAAACAAAGCAGGGCGGTTTGTTAATGACATCTCTGATCCACCAAGCGACGCTACCTTTGGGTGATGGGCTGCATGATTATGCATACGTCCAAAGGGCACGTATACATGCCCTGATCTTGTTAGGGGGACTTATTATACCAGACACCACAGGGTGCAAGGTCCCCTTTATGTGGTTAAATGCCTTTGACGATCCGAACCAAGTGGCTAATATCAGTTGGGGAAGTGTTGCTTTGGTGTTTTTGTATCATTACTTATGGGAGGCTTCTGTAGGCAGACAGAAAAGGGATTTGGGTGGACCTATGGTTCTTTTGCAGCTATGGGCGTGGGAAATAATGCCGACATTGAGGCCATCCTTTATGATATCGCCTACGCACACGCCGTATACCCCGTGTGGAGCCAAGTAATTTATTTTTTACATTAACTCACTTAATTATTTTCCTTTGGTAATGTTTGACATTAATTTTATGTATAGGTGGCACGGAGTTACTGAAATAGGAAATGCTCCCCGATATTCAGTTGCTCACTATCGTGATCAATTATCACTGATTCGTCTCGGCCAGGTGGAATTTATTTTTGTTGTCTTAGTTAATGAATTTATTATACTATGAAAGTAATATGATTTTTATATTATATGTTTGTAGTTTCTGTGGACACCGTATGTAGATTGTATCTTGCCTGATTACTGCATTGATTCGACTGCATCCTTCTTGTGCGACACTTACTTGGTGTGCTGGTCATTTGTCGAGGCACACGAGGCTGGACGAGTTTGACGGCAATTTAACCGCTACCAGCATATTCCTGAGTACCATGATAGGATGCTACAGAATGCCGGACATTTGTGTAAAAGTCACCATCGTGGGATGAAGGGCGCTGATTGGGCAAAGAAACATAAGTTCTTCATTGATGAGTGGGATATGAGACACGAGAGGTTCCAATCAACTTTTGACCATGCAACGGCGAGCATGGGCGGTCGCATTAATCCGGGCTATATGGCGTGGTACAATAGGATCACGGTGTCATACCTAACTCAACCTGGGACACAGTCAACTGCTGGGATGAACGAGTCAACCTCTTCTATGAAAGTATTGGTATGTTTTTGTATATAAAAATGTATTCAGTTTTAAGTTTGTATAGATTGGTTGTAATGATTATGTATTATCTAGGTTGAGATGGCTCAGGGGGTATGGCATTTGACCTCTGAACATGACACCGATCCTCGGTTACGGCAGATTTGAGAAATGGTTGCTGATGCCCTTCGTGCGATGAACCATACTGATGTGATGGAGAATCCCACGTTGCAACGGCGAGATGCGGTCATGCCCACACGCCCACCGACTTCTATTCGTCGTGGAGTGCCGGGTGTTCGGGTAGGTGGACACCGGTATACACGACAGTATAGATTGTCGCAGTCGCAACAGCCGCAGCCTGTATGCAGAACCAGAGCCACTGAGTCCAGAGTACGATGCCCCTAGTTGGTCTGTCTACCCAGGGTCACAGTCCCAGATGGGTGGTTCAAGCCACGACTACTCGCAATGGGGAACACGATTATCATGTGATTCATTCTTTGACGCTGGTACTGATTGGGATGTAGCTAGAGCACGACGTGATTCATATTTCCAGAATTACCAATTTGTGGCTCCTGTGGGAGAAGAAGAGTGTCACGCCCGCATTTTCTAAGGATAGAAAACACGGTGAATCGCGACTAGGGGTGGGTTAAAGAAGCGGGGAAGAAAGGAGAAAACAACAAAACTCGACCATAGCTCAACATAAATGGAATAACTCGAATAAAATCAGAGTATCAATTCAACAATTCGTACAATACTTGGAATAAAAGAAACAACATTCAGCGAAAGCATTCGAGAGAAGAATAATACTATGTATGAAGACATAATATATTCGAGATCTTTTATTTGTTATCTTCTTCACTTTTATGCTCAACACCCACCGCGCTCGTCACAACTCAACCTGCACATTTTTCAAAAGAAATGCAGGGCTGAGTGCTTGATGCACTCAGTGGAGTCATGCCGAAAACATTTTATAAAAAGAATAATTATCATGCCACCATTGAGTGACCTTGGGGTTTTGAAAATGCCCAAGACACTAAAATCATTTCCATTGTAAAACTCGACTGTGCAGTCATTTTCCCATAGATGTCTACCACATCTGATCCATTGATGACATGGAATGTGGCCACATTCCAAGTCACTAGACCGGCCGACCCAAAAGACGGCTCACGATCCCCATTGGTGTACACTAGCCTGAGTAGGGACTCACTCCCTAGTCAGACCCGAATTCGATTATCCATAGATGGCAAAAGCCACAGCAGATAGGTTCCATAGATAAAACAAAACACGGCATGACAAATATTCATTTTCACATAAAAATATACTTAGGGCATTGCCCTTATTTAAAAAGAAAGCACACCTCGTTCATTTAATTTTCTGAATTTGAATTCCTTACTTCTACTTCAATTTGTTAGCAGATAAATCCCATCTTTTCCTTGAGTCCGTGCTTGTTTTATCTTTCATTTATTTCGGGGCCGCCCGAGTTCTAATGATTCTTGGGTTCAAATCGGCCCACTAATTTTAATACTCCTAATTGCATACCCAAACTAGCAAAATTAATATACCACAAGTCCAAATATTACTTAGGTCCAAAGATAAGAAAAGAACAGCCCCAAATCACTTATCTTTCTCCCCTCTGTCGTACTCTCTGTTTTTAAACAAAATTAGGAGAATCCCCAATGAAACTTGAATAAAATCTCTTCCTATTCTTGCCCTCTAAGTCCGACGCCGCCGTCACTGAATCGCTGCACGACTGCTGTCCCTCGCGCAGCTACTGCCCCCCCCCCCCCGCTGCGTCACCGCTGCCGCCACCGTCTCCCCGGAGTTTCATCAGTGCGTTGCTGCCGTCCGTCGGTTGCGAGGCTGCTGATCGGTCTCCATCGCCGGCAGCCAGCGCTTCTCTGCCACGGCGCAGTCGATGCTGTCACTGTCGGCGTCGTCGCTGCCAGATCAGCCGCTGCTGCTCCAGATCGAGACAGCCGCTGTCCGCCCTCAATCGTTGCTGCTGTTGTTCGGGATTCATCGAGCGTACAAGCAGTGCCATCGCTGTCCCGATCAGCTTCGCACCGCCGCTGCACTCCTCCACTCGAAATCACGCCGCCGCCTTCGACTCCGTATGCGCCGGCTATTCCACGATGATCGTCGCAGCTGTACTTTCCACAGCGGTGCAACGCCGCCTCTGCCGTCGCTTCCTCAGCGAAATTCTCCGTCATCCTCTCACATCATCTCTTTTCCCTTGGCCCAACTCTTCTCAAAACATAGTGCATATCATCTCTCTTTCTCTAATTTCTAACTCTCTAATTTTTTTCTTGGAATTGATTGAATCTGATTAAACGTGGAGTCATAGAGAGGAGAGATATGTATAGGTATAAACCGATTTCATGAGGTCATGGGGAGGTAGAATCCGATTTGTTCCGGATTTTGTGGAACAGAATTGTTGAGTGAACGGTGGCGTTCAATTGGTGATTGAGTGGCAGATTTAAGATATGATTTGGGCTTACAACAAGTTACTTTTTAAATAGAATAAAAAGAATTTGGGTTTGGAAAAGAATAATTGTGTTAAGCCCAATTTGTAAAATTCTTAGCTTCACAAAAGAAACAAAGGCCAAAAATTTGCAGATGCACAACGATGTCCTTTCGAGAACAAATAAAAAGATAGAAAAAGTCGGAGTGTTACAAAGAGGGACAGGAAGAAGAGGACGACGAAGAAGAGGGCGGGGAATCAGGGAGTGGGGAAGGGGATGAAGTAGTAATATCTCGACCACCCACCGAGGGATCGTCACGACCAACTGTGAAGAGTTCATCAAGCAAGATTGGGAAGGCTATGCACAATGTATTCAGGGGATTTTCAACAAGGAATAACAAAGGGAAAGCTCCAACAAAATTCACCCCTTCGGGGAAATAGGTTTTTGGTAGGGGTTGGCTTCATATGTAGCTTTCAGTGTGAACTTATATGTTTTAATGGTTTTTGGTGAACTTATGTTGGTATTTGTTTATATTGAAACAGGTTTTGGTCACATAATTAAGGTAAATTCTTGCAAATTTTTTTAAAAAATTGACAATACAAAGTATCTATTGTCAAATACTCATTCCACCTGGTTAAAAAAAATGACAACAATATTCATCTAACATAATAACTGTCAACAAAAGTCAATATAAATCATGATAATTGTGAGCATCTACCACAAAATGTTGATAAATAAAGATAGTAACTGTTTAATAATATCCATCACATATGCCCACAAAACTAACATCAACAATATACATGCCCTCTCTTGTCAGCCCAAAAAACAAACATCAACAATATCCATGCCCTCTCTTGTCAGCCGTTCCTGCAAATCAACAAAAATTGTCAATAAAGGTCCTGACAGCTCTCAAATGCACAATTCAATGCCAAAAGCTAGGAAATATATACCACGAAATTACTGAACAGCACCGTCTGTGCAATTTCTTCGGTCATGCCCCTCTTTCCCGCAATTTCTGCAACGACGGGGAGCTCTCGGTTCATCTTCCTCGCGGACATCCATTTGATTACGTATCCTCCTTCTTCTAATTCGGCCACGCCTTCTGGGAATCTACTGCTGAGGGGTGATTGCACAATTTCCATGAAGGTTCAACCCAATAATCTTCGTGTCTTGGTGCATCAAATGAATTTTAACCATAGTACTGTGATCTCCATGTACTTAGGTAGTAGGACTTATCTATTAGGTCAATCATAACGTGACCTCTGTCTCTAGCAACTGCACAACCATGTGAACAAGGAATTCTCCACGTCTGCCACTTACCACAACTGCACGTCGAATCTAGATACCTGACTTTTTGTACATTGTTGCCCTTTGAAACTCCATTTTCTATTCTTCCTCGAGTTCGGACATGACACTTCCCTGTATCTCGGTCAACTACAGTAATGTAATGTTTTCGCCCGTTTGAGTCATTCTTAGCAAGCATGTCCCTCGCCCACGGGGTTAACTCACCTTCAGTGTGTTCAATTTTTGTCTTCTTCTGCACCCACCATTTCACCGTCCTCCAAAATGTCAAATCAACCAAAGCTCTAATTGGCAACTCTCTAACACCCCGCAACACGTAGTTGTAGCACTCCGACATGTTTGTTGTGGCCACCCCCATCGAAGTCCACCATCGTAGCATAGTGACCAACATTCTTTTGTAAACCTATCAAGCATTCGCATCGCACCACGACTGACATCAGATAGTGCTCGACTTCTTCTGTCAAATTTACGTACCTGAGTACTGACCCCCAACTTCCAGATCATGGCCTTCACACTGGGGCCCTTGTGCTTCTTCAACACATTTGCCTCACATGGACCAAATAAAATTTATGGTGTATCTGCGGGGCCCTTGTCATGATTTGAGACTTCATTGCTTTGAAGATTCCTTTATGCCTATCTGATATAATGCACACCTCCCTCTCGTATTTCACCACATGAGTTCTTACATGATCCAAAAACCACGACCAACTATCATTGGTTTCTTCATCCACCACAGCATATGCAATAGGCAGGCATGTCTGGTTAGCATGTATTGTTAAAATCGGTGCAGCCTTCTGGAAAGCATGTATTGTAGGCCCAAATGCCCAAAAAACATAGTTGAACACATTTGTACGTCTCTGACTCAACAGCTCGTTGTGCTTCCACTCAACAATTGTGCCCGGATTCTGTGACTGGAGTTCAAACATGTAGCTTGACAATTGCCTAAATGATTCCTCCCATCCACCATATACAAACTCTATAGCCTTTCTCTTTGCATACCATGTCTTCTTATAACTGATTGACACACCAAATATGTCTTGAACATCAGCTACTATTGAGAAGACCTTGAAATCGGCACATTGTCGCACATGATGTCGAATACATAGAGAAATCATTGCCGATGAGAAGTTAGCATGATCTCTGTTAGCACGATGGCCTACACAAGTATGTCGACCCACCCACTTTCTAACTTCCCACACATCGTCATGCGCCCTTTGTGTAACTGAAACCTCCCACTTACATTCCCTAGCTTTTTCAGCGTCGGTGGTGCTGATGATGCCTATACCTGTTGCTGTTAGACGTCCCCAAACCGAACCGGCCCAGCCGAACCGGCCCGGAACCGTCACCGGCGGTTCGGAACAGGGAACCGGAACTGCGGTGACGGTTCGGAACCGGCTAGGGGGCGGCGGTTTAGGCGGGCCGGTTCAGGTTCGCACCAAAATGAGAACCGTAACCGGCAGTTCACCGGAAACCGGCGGTTCCAAACCGCCGGTTAGGCGGTTCCAACAACTTTTTAGTGTTTAGGGTATAGGCATGCAGGCGTAGGGTGCAGAAACCGCCGGTTTCTGTCAGAAACCGTGTACCAAACCGCCGGTTTTCCGGCCGAACCGCCGGTTCCGGCAGCTTTTCAGGCGGTCAGGCGTAGGGTTGCAGGCGTAGGGTGCAGAACGGCAGAAAACCGGCGGTTTTTGTCAGAAACCGGCGGTTTCGTGTCAGAATCGCCGGTTTTCCGAGAAACCGGCGGTTCAGGCGGTTAAACCGGCCGTTTCAAAAATTCGAAATTTTTTTTTTTTTTTATTTTTATTAAATTCTGATTTTTTCTCCTATAAATACCCCTTCTCCCCTTCATTTCTACTCACCCCATTCTTGTGTTAACAACGAGTCTTATCACTCTTATGGGGACGTGCATTTATCATCCGACGACGACGATGGTAATGGTGGAACTGGAGGTGGAGGATCGGAACAATATCCTCCGACGAGCGCCGGACTAGTTGGTGAAAATGATGAAGCGGTTCCTCCTCCTCAAACTCAAACCGGGCGAGGTAAAACTAAGAAGGCGTTGAAATCGGATATTTTTGTTAAACATTATAAAAAAGTCCCGGTACTAGATGGAACCACTCAAGAAGAGACCGGTGAATTTGTGGCATATTGTAACTATTGCGATAAATTCTACCCATTTTCGGCCGGTGGGGGCTATGGTACTCTCCATCGTCATTTAAAGACAAAGCATCCGATCGAATATGGGACCGCTAAATCCCAAACCCAACTAAACTTCCCGACCGGTGCGTCTGAAACAACAGGTACGCCTCTTTTTAAATATGATCATAAAGTCGCTCAAGATGCTATGGTTAGATGGGCTGCAATGAAGCATTTGCCTTTCAATTTTTTGATGACAAAAAATATGAAGTCACTATGCAAACCGCTTTTAATGTGGGTGCTAAAAGAATACCCGCAACTTCACACCAAAGATCTAACAACAGACAATTTTTTGAAAAACAAAGAGAAGTAATACGTCTTTTGTCCACCCTGGGTCACAAAGTAAATATTTGCTCTGATGTGTGGACTG
The DNA here is from genome assembly GCF_023119035.1 of Salvia hispanica. Lineage (NCBI taxonomy): Eukaryota > Viridiplantae > Streptophyta > Magnoliopsida > Lamiales > Lamiaceae > Salvia > Salvia hispanica. Next base: position 24,593,596 of record NC_062965.1, read on the forward strand.
ATGCTTTTAAAAGAAATTCTTATATGGGCATTACATGTCATTTTTTGGACAATAGTTGGACGTTGCACAAGCGTTTGATTGGTTTTAGACAATTTCCTACACCACATACCGCACCCGCAATTGCTGCTTTAATTATTCAAGTTTTGAATGAATATAGATTGTGCAAAGCATGAGTTTGTTTAAATTGTTCAAAGGTTTCAAAAATGCAACTGTTGAGTTATCCGGTGTTTATTATTGCACATTTGTATGTGTTTTAGAGCATTGCATGTACATATCACTTGGTTTTAAGACGTCTATGAAAAATTCCGTCTCAAATCCTGAGTTGATGTGTGTTTTATATTATATGATTGACAAATGGCTTAAGTATTTCCGTGAGATTCCATCAGTGTTTTTGATTGCAAAGGTTTTGGATCCGAAATGGAAATTAGCCGGTACGTTGAAGATTTTAGAATTTTATTACACGAATTTTGGTTCTATTGATCTTCAACCACTTCGAGATTTGCAAAAGGACACCAATGAGAGCTACAATGTACGTTTGTCCGAAGCATTCCAAATAAACCTCCCCAATCTCTCCGTCATCAAACATGCATTTGAGTTTGAGTTACGAGCTCTCTTTGCCGAATACGAAGCCAAGTACAACAGTACCCACCAAGTGAGACAACGGCCCACCCCTCAACAACAACACAATTTTGGGTTCTTTCAAGATGATGACCCCGACGCACAATCCCAATTGGCCGACCTATACGGTTACACCACCGGCGGCAGTTCGTCGGCAAGGACGGTAAGTGAGTTAGATTTATATTTTGACTCACGTTTTTCTTTGAATGAAGATGAAGGTCCCGTTCCCAACCAAATCGACGTCCTCGATTGGTGGGGAACACATGAGAAAGATTTTCCCATACTTGCATCAATGGCCAAGGAGATTTTTTCAATTCCGGCTTCCACTGTCGCCGTCGAGTCCGCTTTTAGTGTTGGAGGCAACGTCTTGGACGATAGAAGAAGTAGACTAACCGGCCAAAATATGGAAGCCACCATGTTACTTGATGATTGGTGTTCGGCTGACATTAGAGACCAAGAGCCAGATTGGAACACCCAAGTACAAAATGACCAAGACTACTACCCCGACGAAGATGAACAACAAGAAGAAGAATGAGTTGGAGGTCTACCGCCGTCCGCCGATAGCCGGATAAGTAATTAAGGTAAGAGAACTATGTGGACTTTGATTCCTTAATGTAATCGGGCATTAAGGATACGTAGGCATCCTCAATTTAGTTATCTAGAAACATCTTCTTCACCGACTAAGAGTATATACATATACTATCTATTTACATTTATAATTTATTGTTTTTTAATTCAACTTTTTTTTATTTAAGTCTTTTGATTCTTTTGTAATTTCAATTTTCAAATTTCAACATTTGTATTTGTAATATCGACATTCACATATCGTTCAAATTTGTATGATTGTTATGTATGATTGTTTCAATAAAATTCCAATTGTTCCAACTTCCAACTCCAATATCGACTTCTACTCCATTTGTCAATTGTCATTCTCATTTTATTTTTTTATTCGATAGTACAAGACTACAACTACAACTCTACAATTAGTACTATACCGGAATAAAATTAAAAAAAAAAAAAAAATCGGCATTGAACCGGCGGTCCGAACCGGAACCGGCCCGGAACCGTTTGGAAACCGCCGGTTTTGAACCGGATTGGAACCGTGCGTGAACCGGAACCGGAACCGGAACCGCCTGACCCTAGGCGGGCCGGTTCAGGTTCCATATTTTTGGGAACCGGAACCGGCGGTTCCGAACCGGGAACCGGCGGTTCACGAACCGTGGTGACGTCTATTATTGAGTGAGCAAACAAGAAGCCCCACAAATGCCCTATATATTCGCACCTACAACAATTGAAATCGGTGAAGACTACTCCTACTATTATAAGTCAAGTCAATTATGGAGTACAGAAATTAGAAGTCTTCTCAGTCATATTTTAAACTTTGAAGGTATATTGGGACCTAATATTTGGAACTTTCAAAAAATTGGATTTTTTCCACGAACTTTAAAATTGATAAATAATATCAAAAACTTTACCCTGAGTTTGTTATATGCCAATTTCAAAGTTCGTAGAAAAAATCCAACTTTTTTAAAGTTCCATGATATTAAATGTCAATATCCCTATTTTAAATGTATTCTAGAACGCATGCCATAGGCATATTCTAAACCTAAAGTATAAACTTGGTGGCGAAAGCGTATAGAGAATTTGCATTTCTGTTGATAAAAGATGTGAAACGAGATGATTCTGCTAGAAAATTAAGCCGCCGCCAAAATCTTCTGTTTTCAACAAGTTCATCGTAACAAGATTTTGAAAATAATTTTGCTTGGAGACCATAGACTTAATTAATTATATCTGTGCCACAAAAATATGCGCTCTTTCCTTTTTAGTCCGTCCCACAAGACTATGCACTTTCTCTCTACCACTCTCCTACTTTACCAACTAGAATTAACACCCGTGCTATGCACGGGACATATGATTTTCACTTAAATGAATACTTCTACAAATTATAAATAATTCAACAGAAATAAAAACTTATATCTTATGTACACATTAAAAAATTTACTTCTCCCTTCTCACTCAGTGAAACATTTTCTATTCGGCATTGTATTTTATGTTTTTATTTTGAGTTGAGAAGATAAGGAATAAAGTAAAACATACTATAACGTAGAAATAATTATATTTCTATTTTATTAAATATGTTAATTAGAATAAGACATGTCTCATTTATATACTAACACTTTTATTAAAATCCATATTTATTTATTTTGAAAAATTATTATTTCTAATATATATAGCTGTAATGGTTTAATAATATTTACAATAAAAATTGCGATAAGTAAACTTTTTAGCATGTGTTTATTATCTGTAGCTTTCAATTTCTACATAAAATTACAACTAACAAAATAATCTTTTGTTATAAAAATATGCAAAAAAAAATTCATTGAAATATTCAAGTATGATATGCATTAATGTATTAAAACCTTATTGCAAATTATACATTGTATACTTGTGAGCCATAAAATGATATAAAAAAATCAAAAAATATTTTCCAAAATGATTTTTTGTATTTTATTACTGCAAATAAATTATTTTTATAGATGAAATATATTTGATATTTAAATTGAGATAGTTAATCGTGTAAAAGCAATACTTTATGTGGACTAAAATGTATTTTTGTAAACTCAATTTTAATTAATAGTACTCGTAATGTTTAATCAAAATTTAGTGTAGATAAGTTAGAAATGATAAGTACTTCATGAAATCATGTAATTTCATTCAAGTAGTGTGGATCAATATATATTCATATTAAATTTATTGAAGTACTATATAATTTGGCGTATTAGGATATTTTACACTGTCTTTTCACTTAAATGAATACTTCTACAAATTAAAAGTAGATCTATGGAGTCATCTCGATGTAAAATTAATTTCTCAATCATAAAATTAATTTTTAAATATACAATTTGATTCACAGGGGAGTGATCAATGGCTAACTAATTAGCATTCCCAAACTAAAACTAAATCTTAGCCATTAGATTAGAAGATCTAATGATTGAAATAATGCCACATGGATTATATTTTTAATTAAGAAAATTAATAAATAAAATTAGAGGGTATTAATGTCAATTCCCTCTCATTTAAATCATTTTAAAACTTTAAATTTACGTAACTCTCTCGATTTAAATTTTTTTCGCAAAAAATATATCAAATTAAAGATAATTTTATAAGGATTCCAACGAGTTATGAATTGCATATGCTCCGACGACGTTCGGATGATGAAATTTGATATTTTTTATTTTAGTTTTCGTAAATATTGATAACCAGATTTTTATCAACAAATACATCAAAAAATCTCAATAAAACCATGTAAAAATCTCAATAAATATGCGTTATATTTTCTTGTACTAGTGTTGATATTCTTATGTGATATTGTTGATATTTGTAATACACTATGTTGATATAAAAAAACATTCTGGAAAATTATCATATGATAACATAATGACGATATTACCTTTTTGTTGATATTTTGTCTTCTATTTATTGAGATTCGTAAGATTTAATCTCATCCACTCATTTTAAAATCTAAGGGTGAAGATTTGGTCTTGATTTTGGATTAGGGTGTTATAAGCATTAGAATATGACCCCTGATCTGTATATCTATTGATTTTGTTTCATTCAACTTAAATCTTTTATTATTTGGAGTTTCAATCAAGCCTTGAACAATAAATTGTGGTGTAACCTGATTATTTTTTTTCATATTTCTCTTGATTGTCATAGTCTTTGCGATAATTTTTATGTTTCTACTGTTTTTTTATCAACAATTTATGTGTGCGTATCACTAAACTATTACTACTATATACCAAGATGTACAATTCATTCGCAATCGATCAGGGCAAACAAATCTTGTCACTCTCAATAGCTCTGCCTCTTCTGCAAAGATTTTTTTTTTTTTTTCTATTTATACACTTGATTTGCATCATTGTAATACTCTTCCCACAAATTCTCACTCTCAATCCTCTAGCATTTCAACACTTTTTGAGTTCTATGGATTGGTTTAACAGCGACCAACGCCAGATGGACGATTTCGTCAACTCCCAGAACTGGCAATTGCCGCCGACACCCGATCCAAATGCAACGCCTAGTCCCGGGTTGCCTACCAATATGGACATGGAATCGCCAGTTAGCACTGATGAGTACGAGATCAGCGATATGGAGCCCGCTCAAGGGAGGGGCAAGAGCAAGGGCAAGGTTGCCGATGAGGATGGGCCGAAGAAGTATAGTCTGCAGGAGACAATGTGGCTGGCCAAGAACTTTGTCGACGTCTCAGAGGACGTTGTGATCGGCAACCAGCAAACCGGCAAAGCGTTCTGGCAGCGGATTGCAGAGAAGTACAACGCTGGTCGACCTGACGTCTCGTTCGAGATACCTACGTGAAGCTACGCACGCATTGGGGTCGGGTCCAGGCGGAGATGAACAAGTGGAATGGCAAGTGGACTAACGTAGTCCGGATGTGGCCGAGTGGGCACAACGAGATGGACCTTGTGGACAAGGCCAAGGCAGATTACTTCGCTGATGGGAAGAAGCACTTCAAGTATTTCGACGTTTGGAAGCTTGTTGATAAGAGCCCGAAGTACACTGGTGGGGCAGAAGCGGCGGCGAAGAGAACCAAAGTCGCCGCTGGACACTACACTTCGAGCGAAAGAGGTCCGCCAATCGACCTCAACGTGACAGACGACGACTTCTTCCTCTCATCTCCTAGTACTCAAAACCGTCCGATGGGCACAAAGGCGGCAAAGAGGAAAGCAAAGGGGAAGGCAACTGCGAGCTATTCCGCTATGCCGCCGCTGACGCCCAATCCTTCCCTGGACAAGATATCAGACTCTATGTTCGGATATGAGTATTACGTTGCGGATGAGCCAGCTGACGGAGTTGACATCGAGGGATACCTCGACAATGTCGGACTACGAGCTCGAATTGCACCGTGAGATGATCGAATACCTTCACGCACAAATGAAGAAAAAGTAGTTCTTTTTTCTAGGATTTGTAATTTTCTTTTTTTCTAGGATTTGTAATTTTCTTTTTCTTTTATCTAACTGAACAATAAATTTTCCCGGTTTTAATTGTTCAACATATACTATTTTACGATTAAAATATGTTGTAGTTGTGAATAGTGCAAATGAATAATTGTGGTCTGAGTTGTGGACCGAGTTGGAGGGGACTTGCTGCCCAAATTCGGGATGGAATTAAGGATGCCCTAAATAATCCGTGTAAAAGTCCATTGGAATGTGTAATTAAACTTTAAATCCATGCTATTCTATTAACCAACATTTATATTTGTAATTCACTTTTACGGTACTTTCTCTTTGATAAATTGCAGAAATTTTAGTCAAAACTGACACATTGATCAAGATGGCAGTAAAAATACACTTTTCACACCTCTCTAAGTTATTTTGCGAAATGTACAACTATAAGCAGGGGGATCCTCTGCTCAGGTTAAAACCACAGCACCCCATGCTGTGGTGTAAAACGCATAAGTTTTGTAATAAACGACGACAAACTATTTAATACTTATTCAATTCAATATCCATCCCACCACCCCCAGCCCCCATATCCCTACCCACGTTTTCTATTAATCTCCCACCGTATGTTATAAACAATTCTTTTAATCTTCACTTAATAGTTAACATTATTCTTTTAATCATTTGGCAGGAAACATGAACTATTTCTTTTAATTCATTTATTTTTTTAGGTAACAAATTCCATTGAGAATTCTTTTTATAATTGTAATATTTTTAGTTATATTTAGTAACACTAATATTTCGTATTTTATAATTATTTTTATAAATTGACTATTTATTGATTGAGTTTCAATAATATGCAGTTGATTTAAAAGCAAGTAACTTTTTGGCTAGCCATTTTAATTTTCTCATTTTGATAATTAAATTTAAGGTGGTTTTTACTAAATAAACAAATTAAAGTATACCATAAAAGAAAAGAATAAAAATATTAAGGAAAAGAAGTAAATTTATGTTAAACCACAACATACAATTTTTTGTTTTCTTTTAATATTTTTTATGGAACATCTTTTATATTTTTAATAACAAATCTAGTTTAACTATCAAAATGACTCATAATTGAAAAAAGATAGAAAAAAAAAATTATATTTAACATAATGTATAATAAAGAAATCCTAATAAAGAATTAAAGAATTTAGTAGTACACATCTTTAATTATATATCCAAACAAAATGTAAATGAATTAAAAGAAAACGTGGGGTAAGGGGACGGGATAGTGGGGGTAGGGGAGTGGGGGTGGTGGGATGAATATTGAATTGAATAAGCATTAAATAGTTTGCTGTCGTTTGATTACAAAACTTATGCGTTTTACACCACAGCATCGGGTACTGTCGTTTTAACCACAGCCCCTAACTATAATCACTGGTACTTAAGCCTGATTGAGTGTATTTTTGGAGGCTGTCATTTATTCAGAAGCTATTCATCTCCTTTTTCATACTACTATTCTACATCGCATCTAACTTTTGATGCTAATGTCAAATCGTCAACATCACATCTCAGATTTATTATACAAGAACTTTGCTAACGATGTCTAATAGCATTATCTTTACCGGTTCTTAATATTTTAACATAAGATTTGGCAAAAAAATCATCAAATTGGGCAGAAAAAATGGATAGCCTAAACTGTGGCTTTTTATATTTATTATAAATAGCTTTTACATTAAAACTCGTGCCGAACCCAAAGTGCATATTCTTTGGGGACGGAGGAAGTATCAGTGAATTATATAATCTTATCGAGTTTTTACTAACGTGGATTTGTCTTTTCATTGTTCTTTTCTGAGAAACATCTTGATAGGTTTGTGCATTGAAATTGGAAATAGCAAAGAGTTTAGAATGTTTCCGTCAAAAAAAAATAGAGTACATTTGTCATTTTTTGTTGTCCACAAAAAATAGGACATATTAAAAAAAGGCAACAATTTCTCTCTTACTAATAATATGGACACACATTCCACTAACACTCTTCTCTTCCTTCTCTCTTACTTTTCCAATTACTTTTTTCCTTTCTCTCTTACTTTACTAATTCTGTATTAAAAGTCATACCATTCCCAAAAGTATCCTATTTTTCGTGGACGAAGGGAGTATTTTACAGAAGGGATTGAAGACATTTATAAAACTTTAGTCTCATTTCAGCTAAAATTTTATTTTTAATTCCATCATTTTATATATATTTTTTTTTTCGGTCAGAATTTTATATTTTTTTTAATTATATATGTTTGTTTAATATTTAAAGTGTGAATCCACAATATAAAAGTTCCAACTTCTAATGATAATTCAGTATAAAATTAAATGGGCCGTGTTTTTAACAAGCCCTATTAGTTGAAGGGGGCCTAACCCAATCCACTTAGCCAACTTATAGCTTATCATGTTGACACTTGACATAGATTTTGGAATCTAGATAAACCTGAATTCCTGATAATTAGAAAATAAATCTAAACATACTCTGTATTATTAAAAAAATATAATCTAAGATTGAGTTGTAAGATTATTTTAGTTACATAAGTTTAATTATGACTAATTATCTCATAATTATATATTTAAAATTGAGTTGTGGGATTCAATCTTATGAACAAATACACTACATATTTAATCCGGAATACTATCTTGCAAACCGAACACCCCTAATAAAATTTTTATTTATATAAAAAGTAAATGGACTAATTCCAATTGACATCCTGATCTCAACACAAAGTAAGAACGCATTCTCACCAAATATAGCTACTACTCTAAATTCGTTTGTGATAACATAACTTTGGTTAAATCAAGAATTGAACAATTTAAAATCAAAAGAATCATTACAACGAACACAAACCTAGAGATAAATAACCAATCTCTATAAGCAAAGGCTACGCATTTTAAAGATAAAAAATACTCCCATCTTTATTGACTCTGAGTTCGTTGGAGAAACTGGAACAAAAGCGTTCGAATCAGGAACCCACCATTCACTGTCTCGTTTGTAGGAGTTGTTAGGATTTAAAGTGATTTTTTATTTAAAAAAAAAAAAAACAGTGTTATATTTCCACTACTCCTCTATTCCAATTGTATAGGCTTGTTTTTCATTTTTGATCTACATAAATAATCTTTAGAAAAAACTCAATCTGCCTATAATTGGAACATATGTAGTGTATAAAAGTGCTCAAGAGTACACAAAATGTGGAACGAACGAAGAATACAAATTGTTAGGGTTTTTTTTTATACATTTTTTGAGGAAATTAAATTGCTAAGATAAAGATAGAAAATTAGTATAGAGGGAATATTAATGGACTTTGCTGTAGTAAATGGTGTGATCATGATAATGGAGTGAAAACTTCCATTTATTTTCAATCACATTGATTTCTAGTAGTAGTTACTCCCTCCGTCTCTCATTACTTGACACAGTTTGTCATTTTGGTCCGTCTCCCATTACTTGACACAGTTTGTCATTTTGGTCCGTCCCCCATTACTTGACACAGTTTGTCATTTTGGTCCGTCCCCCATTACTTGACACACTTCACTTTTTCCATTTTTGGTAGTGGACCTCATATTCCACTAACTCATTCCTACTCACATTTATTATAAAACTAATACTTTAAAAGTAGGACCCACATCCCACTAACTTTTTCAACACACTTTCCATTACATTTTTTAAAACCCGTACCGGGTCAAACCGTGTCAAGTAATGGGGGACGGAGGGAGTATTATTTATGGTCAGCCAGTGCATAGAGTTTTGATTTATGCAGAAGCTAGCATAAATGTGCATCACATAGTTATGTGGGAAATGTCAAATGCTTGATGAATATGAGTGGTGTGTGAATATATATATATATATATATATATATATATATATATATATATAGGAGAGTGATCAATTGCTAACTCATCATTTAATTGCTAACTACAACTAATTTAAGGCCATAGGATTTTAGAAAACGTGTGGTCTACAATTTGCCACGTGTAATTTTCATTTTTATTAATAAAATAAAAAAAGATAAAAAAAACGCCAAATTAGGGTTTTAGATGAAAATGTCAATATAGTGTTTCGGAAATATCAACACAATGCTTTGAGAATGTCAACACGATGCTTTAAGAATGTTAACCCATTGCTTATATTGACATTCTACATGTATTATATTGACATATTTTATATAGTATGTTGACATTTCTGCTTTACGAAAAAATTGAAAAATTTTTGATTTTTTTTTCAAATTTTGACGTCGGAACATATGCATATATGATATCGTTGGAATCCTTATAAAATTATCTTTAATTTGATATATGTTATATGAATTTAAAGTTTTGGGATTTCTTTTAAAAGTTAGTTATAACTAAACATGTAGTTAATTGACATTAATACCCCTATTGATATTTTATGGAATTAATCATATGGCTTTATTGACGTTTTTTGTTGATCGTATTGATATTTCTTGGTTGATGATCTAGGCCCTTAATTTGAATATCTAATGGCTATTATTTAGTTGTAGTTAGCAATTAGGTATTGAGTTAGCAATATAACACTCCCCTGAGAATTGAGATGCAATCTCAGAACATTTCTCTAAGTTCTCTCCCAAATTTCTTCTACAATTCTGCATCTTCTCTTCCCTTCGTCGCAATTCATCTCCTAATCTTAGACTTCGTTCAGTTTTCTACATCAATTAATTTCCAAAAATGAGGATCGAAGAAGTAGTTGAAGTTGAAGCACCGATTGTAGCCAGAAAAAGGCATTCCAAATCGGCGGTCGTTGAAGCGAATTCTTCAGGTTAAGAAATTGATTCAAATTTTAAGTATATTGCTTCGATTTTAGTGTATTAAAACAGATCTGGATTTGTTTTCTTCTGAATTCGATTTCTGCTGATTTTTTATTGTTGATTAGCGATGGTAGAATCGAAAGAGAAGAAAATCAACAAGGCTGCTGGAAAAAACGAAAGAGAACATGCATCTGCTTCCAGTTAAGGATTTGTTTAAATTTTTAAGATTATTGACATTTCATACAATAGCTATTGACATAGTTATGATAATAGACTTGTGTTTTCTATAAACAGCATATACTTGTCATTGAGATGATATTGTATATTGTTGACATAGTGTATGCTTGTTTGGATTGCTGTTGACATTATAAACTTTAACAATTAATATAAAAATAATAAGATAATTATGTTTGCTTTAAACATGATATACTTGTTATTGACATAGTGTATACTTATTAGAATCGCTATTGACATAGTCAAATTGACATAATAGTAACCAGATAATTATGTTTGCTATATATGAGATATACTTGTTATTGACATTGATTTATTATGTACTTTATCTATTGACATAATTTTAAGAATATACATGCACTTGCTGTCGATAGGGTATACTTGTTATTGACATAGATTTATTATGTACTTTATCTATTGACATAATCGTAAAAACATGCATGCACTTGTTGTCAACATGGTATACTTCTTATTGACATGATATCGTGTATAATTGATATTGATTTATTCTGCTTGATTTTAAAAAATTTAAGATTATTGACATTTTATATACTAGCTATTGACATAGCTATAATAATATATTGTTGACAATAGTAGTGTATGTTTGTTTGAATATGTGTTGACATAATTATATTGACATAGTGTATGCTTGTTTGAATGGCTGTAGAAAACATACAAATGTTTCTAGGTCATGTTGTTGCTCATGGACCTTTTAGGGAGGAACGGCTCCCTTGTTTTGGTGTTGGTCTTGGATGGCTCTTGTAAGTTTATCTAGCAGTCATTGTCTACTT
>NC_062965.1:24605074-24842039 GCF_023119035.1 Salvia hispanica
AAAATCAGAATTAAAAAAAAAAAAAAAAAAAATTGAATTTTTGAAACCGGCCGGTTTAACCGCCGAACCGCCGGTTTCTCGCCGAAAACCGGCGGTTTGGGCGGGCAAACGCCCCGGTTTTTACGACAAAAACCGCCGGTTTACTTTGCCCGTTACCCTACGCCTGCAACCCTAGCCTGCCGCCTGCAAAGCTGCCGGAACCGCCGGTTAAAGCTGCCGGAACCGCCGGTTCGGCCGGAAACCGGCGGTTTGGTACACGGTTTCTGACAGAAACCGGCGGTTTCTGCACCCTACGCCTGCATGCCTATACCCTAAACACTGAAAAGTTGTCGGAACCGCCGGTTTCCGGCGAACCGCCGGTTACGAACCGGCGGTTACGGTTCTCGTTTTGGTGCGAACCTGAACCGACCCGCCTAAACCGCCGCCCCCTAGCCGGTTCCGAACCGCCACCGCGGTTCCGGTTCCCGGTTCCGAACCGCCGGTGACGGTTCCGGGCCGGTTCGGTTTGGGGACGTCTACTCAATAATCAACACTCTTGCTATGGGGAGGTTTTCCCTATTTTTCATATTCTTTTGTTGTCTAACCCGTTATAATAGTTTTGCTACCACACTTGAATTGAAAAGAAATGAATCTTCTCTTCTTGCTTTCAAATCTCTCATCACTTCAGATATTATAAAGCAAAATTGGAGCACTCAAACCTCTGTTTGCTCATGGATTGGAGTCACTTGTGATACCCGCGGAAGTAGGGTGACTCGATTAAATATCTCGGATATGGGAGTCGTAGGCAGCATCGCACCGGAAATCGAAAATCTTGATTGTCTAGTTTCTCTTGATCTAAGTGGAAACTATTTTCATGGTCCTATTGCTTCGTCAATCTTCAATATGACGCTAATCGAGATATTAATGTCTATGGTAATAACTTATCAGCTTCCCTTCCAAGAGATATTTGCAGGCACAATAGACTTCAAAAACTCAAAGTGCTTGATCTTGGATATAACAATTTGGAGGGAGATATACCATTAAGTTTGGCTCAATGCCCACAACTTGAGGTAATTGTGTTTGAATTGAACCAATTTAGTGGACATGTGCCCAAGAGGTACTATATTCTAATCTATGCTGAGACTTTAATTTATATAGATGGTGTTAGTAAATAGTTATAGATTGAACAATTAGTAAAGGTATGTGAATGTGACTACTAAGGAAATACGACCTCCGTCCCCCAAATTTTGACACACTTTGATCCGACACGAGTTTTAAGAAATGTAATAGAAAGTGAGTTGAAAAAGTTGGTGGGATGTGGGTCCTACTTGGAAAGTATTAATTTTATAATAAAATGCGAGTATGAATGAGTTAGTTGGATATGAGGTCCACTACCAAAAATGATAAAAGTGAAATGTGTCAAACTTTTGGGGATGGAGGTAGTACTTATTACGCCATCCATTCCAGAAAATTAGTCAAATTTTTCTATTTTCGTCTGTCCTACAAAATTTTTCACATTTTACATTTTTGGTATTTGAACTCATATTCCACTAACTCAATTCTACTCAAATTTTATTATAAAACTAACATATAAAAGTATGACTCACATTCCACTAATTTTTTCAACTCACTTTTTATTACATTTCTTACAATCTGTGTCCAATTAAACTATGACAAAATTTATGGGACGGATAAAATATTTAATTTTATACAATCATGCACTAGATTTGACTCAATTTTCAAAAGTTGGTCCCTTTGCATTTCGTTTAGTTCTACTTCTATTGATAAGCTATCCATTATCATTCTCTGTATATAGGGGTGACAAATCGTGCATGTAGGGTCGTTATCGTGTCGACACGAACACGGTAACAACAAACACGAACACGATCCCAAACACGAATACAAATACGACCCGCTACCTTCAGATACGAACACGACACAAACTCATTAACGACACGAACCACTTCGGGTCAACACGACATGATAACAACACGTATTGGAAATTGATTAAATATTTAAATGATTTAAATGAAATATGACCGTATGAGACTATGAGAGTCAATTTAATAAGTATTGAAAAATGAAAATGTTGATTTCAATCAATAACCAAAATGCAACGACGAAAAATAAAGAAATAAAACGCAAGATCAACACCGGGATTACGTGGTTCGACGTAAAAAGTCTACTTCCACGGGAAATTCACACGCTATCTTTATTCAACACCAACAGAGAATTCAAACAGGAACAAGCTACAATCACTCAAGAAAACAGAATGAGAATTTGAACAAGAATCAGCAAACACGAGCTGATATTAGCAACTGGAATGAGAATCCTCTTCTTCCCAAATTGATCTACCCTTCTCACTCTCTCAATTTTTATTGCTGATTGAAAAACTATCGTCTGACTATTCAGCTCCTTGAGCTATTTATATCAGTCCAAATCAACGGTTCAGATCAAGAGAAGAAACCCCCTTTTATCACAGCCGTCCGATCGTTGATTAGTTAAATCCAACAGCTTCAACAAACTTTCAGCTGCTCAGGTTCGATCCTTTTCAAGATCACTTTCCCAACAATCTCCACCTTGGTCTTGAAAACTGATCGCGTGCCATTTCCATTTCCAAACTCCACCTTAACAGTCAACCACCCCCACCAGCTTCAGGCAGTGCCTGAATTTCGAAACTGGTAAGGCTTTTGTGAGAACATCTGCAGCATTGTCTTCTGTACCAACTTTCGTCACTTTGATTTCCCCTCCTTCAATAACATCCCTTATGAAGTGCAATCTGATGTCAATATGCTTTGTTCTTTCGTGAAAGACTTGGTGTTTGGCAAGACATATGGCTCCATTGCTATCACAGAAAATGGTCAAAGATTCTTGAACTAACCCGAAGTCAGCTGTGATTCCTCTGAGCCACATTGCCTCCTTTACTGCCTCAGTGAGAGCAATGTACTCAGCTTCAGTTGTAGATAACGCCACCACAGATTGTAGAGATGATTTCCAGCTGACAGCTCCACCAAATAACTTGAAGATGTACCCGGTCTGCGATTTTCTGCTATCAATGTTTGAGGCAAAATCTGAATCGCAATAGCCCATCATAGGATCTGCCTCACCATTCTCTGACCTTCTGTACTCAATTCCCATTTCTTGTGATCCCTTCAAGTATCTAAGCATCCACTTTAGAGCAAGCCAATGCTCTTTGCCATGCTCTTTCATAAATCTACTTGTTATGCTTATAGCGTGTGCCAAATCTGGTCTTGAGCTTATCATGCTATACATGACACTGCCTATGATGTTAGAGTATGGAATCAAACTCATCTCTGCCCTTTCTTCATCATCTTTGGGAACATGAGTGGTTGACAACTTAAAATGCTGACCAATAGGAACAGATTTTTCAGTAGAGTCTTGCATCTTGAATCTGCTAACCACCCTTTTAATGTAGTCAGCTTGTTTCAAATATAATCTCCCTTCCTTTCTGTCCCTCAAGATATCTATCCCCAATATTCTTCTTGCCTCTCCCAGATCTTTCATTTCAAATCTATTCTTCAAGCTTTCTTTTATCTCTTGCACCTCAGTCAATGTTGCAGCAGCAACTAGCATATCATCAACGTATAGGACTAGAAAAGCTACTGTCTTTCCTTCTTTCACCATGATGTATACACAATTGTCATAGGCAGATTTCTGAAAACCAATATCAGCAAGGTAGGAATCAAAAGTTTTATACCATTGTCGGCTGCTTTGCTTGAGACCATAGATGCTATTTTTGAGCAAGCATACATTGTCCTCTTGTCCCTTCACCTCAAAACCCTCCGGCTGCTCCATGTAGATAGTCTCTTCTAACTCTCCATTGAGGAAGACAGTCTTCACATCAAGCTGGTGAAGTTCCCAATCCAACTGATTAACCATGGCCAACATAATCCTGATTGAGCTGTGCTTGACTACAGGAGAGAACACCTCGTTGTAATCAATTCCTTCTTTCTGAGTGTAGCCCTTGGCCACTAGCCTCGCTTTGAACCTGATCTCACTTTTCAGTGCAACTTCAATCTTCTTTTTGAAGATCCATTTAGATCCTACAGCCTTCTGTATTTTGGACCTCTCCACTAGTATCCAGGTACCATTTTTGAGTAGAGATTCTATCTCTTCTTGCATAGCTCTTATCCATTGAGCTCTTTCCACACTCTTCATTGCTTCTTGGAAGTTAGCGGGCTCATCATATAATATATCCTCTGCAACACACAGAGCATAAAACAACATATCAAAATCTTTATATTTCTCAGGCAACTTGCCCTGTCTCCTCGGTCTGTCTCTGGCTATTTGATATGATCCTCTTGCATTTTCAGTGTTTCTGGGTAGGCTAGCAAGGTTTGGTGATGTTGGTGAATCAGTAGACACTCCATTTTCAGATCTATCAGGGGGCTCCACCTCAAGGTCATATTCCTGAGTTTCTGGCTCCCGTTTATCTGCTGCATAAGGCATTTTAGTCTCATCAAATACAACATCTCTGCTAATCAACAGCTTCTTAGACTCTTGATTCCACAATCTAAAACCTTTCACTCCTTCTTGATATCCCAGAAATACACATTTAACAGCTCTAGTACTTAGCTTGTCAGTTTTCACATGTGCATAAGCTCTACAACCAAAAGGCTTGAGTCTAGTGAAGTCAGGTTTTTCACCATACCACCTCTGATCTGGAACTTGAAACTCTATGGCTGAGGATGGACATTTGTTGATCATCTTGGAGGCTGTCATTACTGCTTCTCCCCAGAAATATTTTGGCACTGAGGAAGCTAGGAACATGCATCTTACTCTTTCCATGATCGTCCTATTCAATCTCTCTGCCACACCGTTTTGCTGTGGATTCCTTGCTACAGTCTTGTGTCTTCTGATTCCTCTAGACTTACAATACTCATCAAACTCATTTGAGAGATATTCTAATCCATTGTCGGTCCTTAGGCACTTGAGTGCATTCCCCCTCTGTCTTTCCACAAGTGTATGCCATTCTTTAAAATTCTTGAATGCTTCTGACTTATCTTTGAGTATGAACACCCATAGTTTCCTGGAGTAGTCATCTATGATGCTCATGAAATATTTTCCACCTCCTAAGGTGTGTGGCTGAGCTGGGCCCCAAAGGTCACTGTGTGCATAATCCAATGGAGCTTTGGATGTATGCTTCCCTTTGGGGTATGGCAGTTTCTTGCCTTTACCCATGATGCAATCTTCACATTTTTGGAATGCATCAATATCATTGCAGTTAATGAAACCATCTTTCTGTAGCTGCTTCATTCCCCTCAGTCCCACATGCCCCAACCTCTTGTGCCATAACATTGCATCTTCAGTCTGAACTACACAAGCTTCACCCAACATTGGAGTTGCATCAAGATAATACAGGCTATTCCTTTTTACTGCAACCATGAGAACTTCAGTTCCTTTTACTATCTCTAAAACTTGATCACCAGATCTGAAAGCACATCCCTTTGATTGCAGCACTCCCAATGATATCAGATTCCTTTTGATCTCAGGAATCAGCCTGACCCAGTAAGAACCACAACTGATCCATTACTCAATCTGATTCTTATTTTCCCAATTCCTTGAATAGCACACATGTGATTATTCCCCAACAACACAGATCCTTGGGCTGACTCAATCTCATGGAACCATTCCTTATGTGAGCAAATATGGAAACTGCAGCCTGAGTCTATTATCCAATTCCCAGTAGCACTACTGCTAACCACATTCAAAACATGCTCCACCTCTGGTTCTTGAGCTGTATCTGATGAACCTTGTGCCTGAGCCTCTTCATTCTGCTTTCTCTTCCATGAGAAGCAATTTTTCTTCAAATGACCAGGTTTCTTGCAATAATGGCAAGATCTGGTCTCCTTCTTGTCATCTTTGTCTTTACTCTTCTGAAATTGGGACTTGTTGCCTTTCCCCTTTCCCTGATTGGATTTTCCTTTGACATTCTTTACACTCAAGATCTCCCCTGCACCAGAACTTCCCTGAAACCCCGATGATTTCTGGAGATCCTTAGTTTTTAGTGCAGACTGGACTTCGACAAGAGTAATGGCCTTTTCTCTGCCAAACAACATAACATCTTTAAGATGCTCGAAGGATTTGGGTAAGGCATTGAGTAATGCGATAGCCTTATCTTCTTCCTCCATCTTGGCATCAACGTTCTCAAGATCATCAATCATTTTATTAAACTGATCAAGTTGCTCTGCTATCGGTCGCTCATCAGAAAATTTAAAAGAATATAGTCTCTGTTTGAGATATAACCTGTTTGCCAAAGACTTCACCATGTACAGCTCTCCCAGTTTCTTCCACATGGAGGCGGCTGAATCTTCCCTCGCAACCTCCCTCAGAACTTTATCATCAAGGTTGAGGATGATGACACTGTGTGCTTTCTTCAAGATTTGGAGCTGAATATTTGGAGCTGCTTCTCAGTCGGTTTTTCATCAGAGGCCGGCGGCTCAAGGGCTTCCTCCAACCCTTGATGAGTTAGTAAAGCCTTCATCTTGATTTTCCAGAGACCGAAGTCATTTTTCCCATTGAACTTCTCCGCTTCGTACCGCGCCGTTGCCATCTTTTACTCGATTCCCACAGACGGCGCCAGTTGTTGATTTCAATCAATAACCAAAATGCAACGACGAAAAATAAAGAAATAAAACGCAAGATCAACACCGGGATTACGTGGTTCGACGTAAAAAGTCTACTTCCACGGGAAATTCACACGCTATCTTTATTCAACACCAACAGAGAATTCAAACAGGAACAAGCTACAATCACTCAAGAAAACAGAATGAGAATTTGAACAAGAATCAGCAAACACGAGCTGATCTTAGCAACTGGAATGAGAATCCTCTTCTTCCCAAATTGATCTACCCTTCTCACTCTCTCAATTTCTATTGCTGATTGAAAAACTATCGTCTGACTATTCAGCTCCTTGAGCTATTTATATCAGTCCAAATCAACGGTTCAGATCAAGAGAAGAAACCCCCTTTTATCACAGCCGTCCGATCGTTGATTAGTTAAATCCAACAGCTTCAACAAACTTTCAGCTGCTCAGGTTCGATCCTTTTCAAGATCACTTTCCCAACAGAAAATAATAAGAATTAATAATATTAAAATATTATTTGTTAATGGATAACACGAACACGTATTGTTAACGGATAACACGAACTCGACACGAAATTTTCGTGTCCTGAACGGGTCGACCCGATAAGGACACGGACCCAATAAGTTCTGACCCAAATCCATTAATTTCGTGCCGGTTCGTATCGTGTCAAAAATTGTCAGCCGCATTTGTATATGCAGGAGCATCCAGATGTTATTCCAACCATTCATTTCCTTCACTAATCCTTGCACCACTTTTTATTCTATTTATTACTCTATTGAGAAAGAACATCCACGACCCTCTTCCCACAGATATTCATGGTCTCATATTTTCCATTCATTTTTATTTCTATTTATCTATCATATGCTCTAATTAAATAATTTTTTCACTTTAATTGGAGTATAAGATTTATACTCCAATTAATATAATATTCAAATTAAATTGAAAAATTAATAAATATAATAAAAAGAAAAAGGTAGAAAAAGGACCAAAAAAAAAATACAAAAAACAACTAAAGAAAATGAAAAAGTAAAACTAGATGACAAAAAGAGAGAAAACACAAAAAATGACAAAAAAAATATGAAAAGAAAGCGAATAAAATAAAATTTATTGTAAAACTAGAATTGTTTGGGCTGGGGTTCGGCCCAACACCCCTTATTTGCCAACAACAAGCTAAACCATTGGGCTTGCATGAACAGAGTCCGCCACCTAAGTGACTTGTTTTCCCCCACAAGTCATCTCGAGTTGGACTTTAGATTTGGTTGTGACTTTTTTTTCTTCCTTTAATTTACACACTATTTGTATTTAATCATATTCGTGTTTAAGTATATATATATGACTAATTTTCATCTTTATGGGCTATTGATCATATAATAATTTATCGTTAGAGATCTCACGTGTTTAAGTATATATATGACTAATTTTCATCTTTATGGTTGATCATATAATAATTTATCGTTAGAGATCTTCAAGGGGAGAGAAATATGCTGAAATAAAGAAAAATAACCACTATATTTACCTTTCTTCATAAAATATCATTATTCAATAGAAAAAGTATTTGAGGAGGTATTATGCCTTCTTCGATTTTGAAGAAATATCTATACCTCTTCTTCATACAAGAGATAAAATGTTAGTTATATTTATTTAGTTTTTTTTAAGAGTAAATCGACAACTACCACCACTTCGCTCTCAAAATCAACCTCGACCATAACCTACAACTCAAATTCCACCGCCTCCGAGAAGTAATCCAGTGACCTCGACTGCTTATTATGCATGGAATATTTAAATTATTTATTTAATTCTAATTTTATAAGAATATTTGTTAAAATAATTAGGGAATAATTAGTGAATTAAAAATCAGGATTAAAAGACTAATTTGGTCGAAATCGGATTACATTCGTTGACCGTTAAGTTTTTTTAACGGAACTCTTGACGGAGGACAAAAATGATCATATTGTCATATGTGCAGGACCAAAAAATCCCGAAGTTAAAGTTTAGGACCAAAACGGTAAAATGGTCATATGTTCAGGACCAATTTTGACCTTTACTCTTTTTTTAATATATCTTTTTTTGTTGGAGTTCACTACTCTTTGTGTGTATTAGAAGCATTTCATTTTCTACACTCGTTTTAAAAAAATAATATTAAATAGTTAAAATGAAGAGAGAGTTAAGTAAGAGAAAATATTGTAAAGAAGATTCTCTACACTCTATTACTGTGAAACGAAGGGAGTAAATGAGAGTTGGCCTAGTGGTACCAAAACTGTTAGGTTTGGTATACTGAAAAGCATGTTTCGAGCAAGTATTGTGCGAATAGAATCTTGCTTGTATACGTAAAACTCTACAATCCACTTTTAACCCGATTCAGTATTATTCGAGCAGTTTCGCACGAATAGAATCACTATTATTATTACATTGTGTTTTCTTGTGCATTTATAAGATGTTTTATAAACATTTAAATGTATAAGAAGTAAACAAAGTCTAAGTCTTTTGCTTAGTAGACCGGTTGTGGGCGGCGTCCACTTTAAGGTAACACGGTCAGATCTATGCAATGCTTTGCAAAAGAAAAAGAAGAATTTCACAACCTAGATAGGCTTAGACTACCTATCGTGAAAGGTTGCAATGTCAGTCCGCATATTTCTAAGCCTTACTTGAAATAAGATGACATTGGTGTGGTATAGCACTAAACGGATCTAACAGCAAGACGTGTCTTTATGCTATCTACTGAAAGACTAGGTCTTGATAAAATATTATTTCTTAATCTACATATGTTAGCATTGAGCATACGGTATTGATTATGCACTACTTTGACTTATCAAATGGTGCGAATTTTTCACAACCCAATAATCCCGATATATTGGGTAGTGGTGATTAATATCTAGCGGTGCTAGGATTGCGTTCATTGCGAAGTAAATCTGCCGGACCCGGGGAGTTGTTTATTACCGGACCTGGCAGATGCAAAAGAGATGAAATTGAAGCAAAATCAGAAGTCGTCGTTCGGACCTGGGAGAATCAAAAGTTGGCGACAGGAGCGAGAATGGAGCGAGAGCAGATTATTTTAAAAGAATCTTACTCAAGTGCAAGGGCGTAAAATCACCAGAGGATGCCCTAGGGATCGAGATCCTCACATATATAAAGAGCTCGACCTTGAAGAACAGAGAGAACAGCGACTTCTACGCTCTCCTAGCTCTAGTTTTAGTTCCATACTTCAAATTTTCATTTCGTCTGCTGCGCACTTGGACATGGACGATTCTGGCCACCGTGGTTCTCATCGTCATCGTTGTTATTTTGTTGTGTAACACCGCCTTGTGGAGGCGAAGAAACAATCTTATCTGCTTTCGTTTAAAACTTGTTGGTTTTTAGTTTCGCAACTCTAGTTTCTTGCTTTGATCTACTGGATTCAGACCTATTTCTAGTTATTATGGAAGTTTATGTTTGCTTTTGGTTGGATATCTCTGAGTTTATGTTCATCTCTTGTTTTTAGTTTTCGTTCTTGTTTGTTTTTGGATGTTTGGAGCTGAGATCTGTTGGTCTGTTGTTGGAGGTTGGGGATTTGCATATGGGGATGTTGGATTCGTTGAATTTTGGTGTTTCGGAGTTGAAGTTTCGTATATTTGGTGCTTGATGTTTACGTTGTGCATGAGTATGACTATTTACTTTCTGTTTTTGCATCCTTTAGGTCCAGTAGCGTAGATCTATTAGTTCAGGCTTTAATTTCTCGTTTTAAGTCTAGATCTAAAGTTTGCTCTGTTTTCATGGTGTTTAATACTCTGTTTTCTCTGCTATTCTCGTTTGATTCCCGAAGAAGATGAAGTTGTTGGTAGTTAGAACCAGATCTGCTTTATGTCAGTACTTTTCCGCATGTACTTTACTTTTTCTGCATATCTGCTAGACTTGTCAGTACGATCTACTTTGTCTCTTTTACCTTTCTACATGCTTTTCCAGACGCTGGTAGTTTAAGGAAACTTGTCTTGCTTTTTGCTTTATGCTTGTTTGTCCAAATTAGGAAAACCTTTCTAGTTAAGTTTACCCCAGCTGTCTCAGACCTTAAAAATATCTTAGTTTCTCCGAGTCATGTGTGTTCCGTACGCTTTCGTTTCTTAGACCCGATAGGTAGAGTAAAGTTTTGCTTATCTCTCAGACCCAGTAGTTTTAAGTTCTCGACCCACAAAAATTGCGTGGCAGCAGCCAACCCCCTTTTCCCAAAACATCCTCAAATGCGGTTTCGTAACACCTTCCTCCTTGGATCGATCCTTTACTTCCCTGTGCTAAGTTTTAGTATAGTGGGTTGAGGTTTTTGAAGGGACAGAGTGCACCCAACGACCCCTTTCTGATAAGTTTCATGATCTTCTAGCCTCTGAAGTCTAGTCGAATCCTCTGGACCTGTTAGATCGAGTGACACATATCACGCACCGCACTCTCGGGACTGTCATTAATCTACATATGTTAGCATTGAGCATACGGTATTGACTATGCACTACTTTGACTTATCAAATGGTGCGGGTTTTTCGCAACCCAATAATCCCGATATATTGGGTAGTGGTGATTAATATCTAGCGGTGCTAGGATTGCTATTATGTTGAAACGTGCGCGAGGTGAGTCTCGTTTGATAATGTCCTCAAGAGGAGCTCGAACAAGGTTTTATTATTCGGAAAACTGGCCAGTTGGAGTTTTATTACTCTATGAATAATAAATAAATGTTTCTTGCTAAGTCCACTCTTGGAATTAATAAGATGTAAATTAATTAAGTCTATAGCAGACATTAATTAATTAATAGAAATTTATATCTTAAGCGCGGGAAATAAATAATAAAAGTGGAAACCCGGATTACTTGTAATTTCGGATTTGGATGGGGAGAGTTCAATATTACTTTTGTAGTGGCTGCTCGTAATATTCCAATTATAACTTATATTAAATTGTGGGTTCAATTTAATTAGTAAAAAGTAAATTGGATGAGCCCATATCCAAAACATTCCATAGATCCCTGTCTGGGCCCAAAAGGAACTTAATATAAATAGGAGAATAAAGGAGACAGAATCATCACAATTTTATTTCTCAAAATTTTCAAAAATTTCAAACTCTCCAGCTGAAGGAGATTTCGAATTCTACTCCTATTCCCAAAAGGATTTCTTCTGTCTTCTTTATTCGAGTCCTAGTATTTTGATAAGATCAGCCCACCCTGATATCGAGATACAGTTCGGGAACCAGAGAGAAGATCCGTGGTCTAGTATCGAAGATCATCACGTGGAGAAGGCGCGAGCAATCGACGATTCTTTGGAGAATCAAATCGGTAACTCTAAACCGTAGTATTCATGTTTAGGATTTATATTCTTTGAGCATGAATTATTTGCGTTCTAGCATGCAATTATCTGTTTAACATGTGAATTGATTAATCGCATAATCGGTCAAATAGATCCGTGTCTGATTTATTTATTTTATATAAGTCTTCCGCTGTGCAAGGGGCACCAAACCCCATCAATTGGTATCAGAGCCAATTTTTGGCTCTGATTATGTGGATTAATTTCATGTTACGTGAATTGTATGAACGATTTTGTTTTCGTTGATTATTATATGTTTTATAATATGAGAACTTCGAAAATCCTATTGCTGCTTGTTATCGTGACAATTGTTTATAGTGAATTGATTATCCAAATTAATTAATTCAATTGCATGATGTCATGAGAGTATTGATGTATGTTTGTTGCAATCAATTAATTGCTTGCACGAGATTTTGTCGTCATGCCACAATATTAGTTTACGTTCGCGACTAAAATCATCACCATCAATTCGCAAGTCGGCAATTCACGGTTTGCGCTGATGCGGGCGGTCCAAAACCGGGCAGCAGCGCCGGCGGCTGCAGAGACGACGTCGCACAAGCGACGACGCAGCAGCAGCGCCAGAGGCGTCGCAACAGCGAACAGCAACACCGGAGCAGCTGCGACACGGCGGCAGCGACGTCGGAGATGTCGCAGCAGCAGCAGCAACGGTGGTTTCGCGAGGCAGCAGCACCGCTGACGCCGGAGACGCGACAGCAGCTCCAGCGGAGCGACGTCGACGCAGCAGCGTCGGAGAAGTCAGGCTCGGCAAGCTCGAGAGACGAGTGGGAGCCCAGCAGCGACGTCGTCACAGAGGCATCAGCGGCTATGGAGCCGAGAGAGCTGTCGGAGGCGACGCGCAAGCAGCGACGACGACGCAGCTGCGTTGACGTCGGGCAGCAGCGGCGTCCCTCCGTGAGCAGCCCCAACAGTGGATGAATTTAGGGATTCGTCCTATGCGCGACGCTCGCGCGGGTGGAACCCGCGCGACGTCGCATTGCCTCGTTCTGTGACTTCTTTTTCCAAAATTGATTAGGATTTCGATATCTTTGGATTCAATTTCGGAAATAATTCAAGATTAATTTAAAATTAAGATTTGAATATATCTTGTGGATTTTGTATATTATATAAGATTTGATTTTGTATTAAATCATGGATTAATTAGATTCTTTCCTTGTTTAAATGGATTTATATGGATTTTATTCCTAGATGAATCCTAGTTATATTTGGAAAATAATAATCTAATTTTTTATCTATATCCTATGGATTAATATGGATTTATCCTAGACAAATCCTAGTTGGATTTAGATAATGACTATATTATTTTATTCTTATCTCATGAGTTTATTTGAATTTATTCATAGATAAATTCTAGATGGATTTGGATAGTGATAATGTAATATTTTATTTTTATCTTATAGATTTATATGGATTTGTTCCTAGATAAATCTTGGATAGATTTGAATAATTATAATATAATATTATCTTATTCTATGGATTTACATGGATTTATTCCAAGATAAATCCTAGATGAATTAGGATAAACATTTATATTAATTTATTTTATCCTATAGATTTGAATAGATTTAATTCTATTAAGATAAATCTTAGATGGATTAAAATAAGTATTAATCCAAGTTATCCTTATCTTTTGGATTTATGTCCTAGATAGATTAGGATGTTGATGATATATAAGAAATCCTTATTTAATTGGATTTAGATAAATTTATTTATCTAAGAAATCCTAAGAAATGTTTGATATATTCTAGATGTCTATTCTAAATAGAATTAGATTTGTATAAATCTTGGTTGATAGGATTTTATTTTTATCTTATGGATAATGGTGGAATTGTTTCTATCTAGTAATATCCTAGTACGATTTAAATAATGATAATCACAGATCAACGTTATCTTGAATTGTAGGATATGATTTTATCGAAATAAAATCTAGAATAATCCTAAATGGGTTTAGATAGTGCATACTATCTTGATAAATCCTAAATGAATTGGATAAACATTATCCAAGATAAAACTTAATTATTTAATTGATTCTCCCTTGACTAGATTAAATAATTGTCGATAATTATCCTGTGTGTTTAAATGCCATGCATTAGATGGATTTATCTGTTTATTTGGTGTTTATCTATTTTAAGTGGATTATCTGTTTTATCTGCTTATGTGATAATTATGCAAAAACCATATAAAAATATCTAAGTGATGATTACAACAAGTGTGTTGTATACGGTCTCCATCGGTTGGACTGCCAAATTTTGTGAAGCTGATTTTCTAATATTATCGCCACCTACAGAGTAGGGACAATAATCCTACGAAAACAGCAAGTTCATAAGGGCGGACTTCTCACATAATAAATAGAATGAACTAGAAAGTGGTTCCCAATATTATTGCCACCTGCAGAGTGGGGACAATAATCCTAAGGAACTGCGAGTTTCAGGGTTCAATCAGAATTTATGAGATAGCTTGGTTTTGTTGTCAGCACATGAACATTGTTATGGAAGTGTGTTGTAGAAATAAAATTCTGTAATGCTAAATCTGATGGTCGTGCTTAGGCAACATTAGGCGTATTAACCTCCAGAGGAGGATGCAATTGATGTGTCGGTGTTGTGACCAGTAAAATTGTCAAAATTTTAATGCGTATTAACCTCCAGAGGAGGATACAATTTATTAATTTTGCTGTTGTAAGATACATAATTGTTTTGTGGTTATTTGTGATTATGTATTGAGCATGAGTATGTGATAATAAGTTTATTTGCCAAATCTTCATTATGTCATTTAATATTTGTCTGCGATCCTTAAAGAAAGAAAACTCGAATGCCTAAATTATGTAGACCGGAAACGAAAATGGATAAAATTCTCATCGCTGAAAACCTTGAGTTTATACTCAATGATTCATGTCCTCCATTTCCTCGACATAATTCCACGAAGAATGTTCGAGAATGCATTATGCATGTACTTGACAAGCTCTTTGAGGAATAAGGTCAAGCTATTTTCCTTTAAGTAGCTCGACAAGTCTTGGTTAATGACGATGAAAGATGGATATCAATAGAATCTGTCAAGATGATTCGATTGGAATATCCTAGAGTGACAGAATGTTTTGAGTGATCAAAAGATCCTCAAATAGTTTCTGACACAAGTCATCGCCTAAAGTAATAAGAAATGACTACAAGAAGGTTTAACTGAAAAGTAGAAAATCTTCAGAATAATAGTCGTTATATTACTGTTAGAGGAAAGTAACATGATAGATGACGAATTCATAAAGGTTGTATTTTTCTTAAGTCCTAGTTCATTTGAACAAAAGACTAGATATGGAAATGGGAGAGCCTGAATTGTCATCAAAGTTTGTTTAAAGCGAGAAAAGATGCTTTGTGAGTTGGATTGACCTATTTTATAGAAGGACAATGACTTACATGACAATGCAACTTCTAAGTAAGAGATCTTGATCCAGTTAGGTTTTTGTTGCAGTGGGAGCTATTAATGCTCAACTATTATTTTATGGTTGATGCTTAAGGCATCATAGTATTAAAATAATATAAGTGCGACAAGGTTGAGTATTCAACAACACATCAACTTCTTAATCATTGAATGATAAAGTATTTATGGCTCTTAGCCTTAAGGCCAAGAAAATACTTAGAAATTGTTCGAACTGATCTAGACTATCAAGATTTTAACATTTCGTTAAATAGCTTGAGAGTTGAGAAAGTCTATTTGATGCACTATGAGTTAGAATCATTTGATTTTTCAAGAGATTCAGAATACTTATAGAAGTGCAACATAGAAAGACTAGCAAGTCTCAATGGTTTACACCATAAGGAGACGAGCAAAGGGTTATGATCAGTAGTGGGAGTCTAATCTCCATTAACGAATCCAAGCATTCATCTAATGAATGGGATAGTTATGTAAGAAGGAATCGAAGTCTTTCTAAGACAAGTTTGATTAAGAGATGAGTTGTACTCATTAAAATCTTATCATTGATGGGATAAACATTAAAGAAACTACCAACATCAGTACCTTCTACAAAACACGAGTTGTGGACTAGAGCGTCTCTAGTCTAGCACATCTCAAGGTGTAATGTTGTTCCAACACGTGTTGGAAAAGTGTCCAAGAAATTGGAGTTGTGTACTGAGGCATGTTTTAAGGTTTGTCCCAAATGATGTAAGGTTATAAGTTCTGTAATCTTCAAAGATATAATTCTTGTATGAAGATCAAGAGATGAACTACAAGCCTAACAGCGTGATAACTCTCAAAATAAAGAGAGAGATATCGGATTTTCCACATTACCAAGAAGTCATACCATTAGAAACTTTTGCACTAATAAAATCAACTTCAGTACCTAAGATTGTAAGAATCATATCGTAGTGGGAGCGTTCCACTGGAACACAACAAGTTCATGGGTCTAAGAGTGTCGTAAGACTCAGTCTTAGATCAACTTGAACATAATCCCTTTAACTACAATGTAGTATTGGTTCATTTGGATATTCATCCTTGAAAAGGTGATAGATTTCAAACTACAATCTAAGATAGACAACATGTTTTACAAGACTTGCAAAACTACCTATAGGTTGTGTCAGTCAGTGGGAGCTAGTATATTTGCAAGTGTAAATATGGATCTCAAAAGGCTAGACAATGACAATGGGTTATGCCCAAAGAGAATTATCTTCTCGCTATCGTTGTGCCAGGATTTATTTGATCCTATTGTCTATTAGAACTTACATAAATTAGAATGTATGTATTATGATTGTCAAGACAGCCTTCTATAAATAGAAGTCTTGAGGAAATCATCTACTAGAACATTCTAATGGATATGTAATTAAGGGCAAGAAACGCATGATTGGAAGCTTATATAGACCTTCGTGGTCTTAGGCAAGCATCTAAATCAGAGTATATGTGTTTTATCAAAATTGTCAAATATTTGGAATTTGACTTGTGTCCTTAACAGTGCTGTAAGCACAAGGAAGTTGAAAGTGCATTACATATGGTATTATTGGTACTCTACGATGATGAAATCTACAAAAGTTGCAAACAACTAAGATTGACATCTGGCGTAGGAAACTGGTTGTCTACCCAGTTTAAGATAAATGATTTAAGAGAAACTAATTACATTCTTAGCATCTAAGTCCTTTTAAGATTGCTAGAAAGAATGTTGAGATTCTCTTAGGAATCCTATATCTACACATTGCTTGGAACATTTAAGCATTAGAAATTCCATGAAAAGGTTTATACCTCTCAAGATGGAATTGTCTTGTCTCTAGTCAAGTGTCGTTTGACGCTTAGTGAGATCAAGAATTATGAGACTAGTTTCGGAGATAGTTGTCTCATGTATGCTATAATGTGTACTAAGTTTGATATTAGTTGTGCTTATGCATAGCAAGTATATATCATATTAACCATGGCAAAGGATTTTGATTGAGGTAATGAATATACCCTAGTGCTTGAGAAAGACTAGTAACTATATTCTAGTTTACCAGTCATTCATGTAATGTCCTTGGGGTTACACTGTCTTAGTTTTATGACTAATCAGTGATCGAGTAAGTCATCCTCTGAATATGTGTTTACCTTAGGAATATCTTCCTAATAGCTTTAATCGTAAGTTTGAGTATGCCTATGAGTATTATTTTTTATTACTCTAGTGAAGGCTAACTCAAGGGACACACGAGTTTATTAAGCTAAGCAATCACATATGGGGATGAAATTAATTAAAGATCAAGTACGCAGCAAAGACATTATGGTGAAAAAGATATTATCAGAGAACAACCAAGCAGATTTTTCTTTCACTTGGTGAAATGAATGGTAGTTCGATATATCTAAAATCAATACCTGCTTTGTGTATAAGTGGGAGAGTTTTTGGCAGTGGGTATACTCGAAAGCATGTTTTGAGTATAAGTGGGAGATTGTTAGGTTTGGTATACTGAAAAGCATGTTTCGAGCAAGTATTGTGCGAATAGAATCTTGCTTGTATACGTAAAACTCTACAATCCACTTTTAACCCGATTCAGTATTATTCGAGCAGTCTCGCACGAATAGAATCACTATTATTATTACATTGTGTTTGCTTGTGCATTTATAAGATGTTTTATAAACATTTAAATGTATAAGAAGTAAACAAAGTCTAAGTCTTTTGCTTAGTAGACCGGTTGTGGGCGTCGTCCACTTTAAGGTAACACGGTCAGATCTATGCAATGCTTTGCAAAAGAAAAAGAAGAATTTCACAACCTAGATAGGCTTAGACTACCTATCATGAAAGGTTGCAATGTCAGTCCGCATATTTCTAAGCCTTACCGAAATAAGATGACATTGGTGTGGTATAGCACTGCAAACGGATCTAACAGCAAGACGTGTCTTTATGCTATCTACTGAAAGACTAGGTCTTGATAAAATATTATTTCTTAATCTACATATGTTAGCATTGAGCATACGGTATTGACTATGCACTACTTTGACTTATCAAATGGTGCGGGTTTTTCGCAACCCAATAATCCTGATATATTGGGTAGTGGTGATTAATATCTAGCGGTGTTAGGATTGCTATTATGTTGAAACGTGCGCGAGGTGAGTCTCGTTTGATAATGTCCTCAAGAGGAGCTCGAACAAGGTTTTATTATTCGGAAAACTGGCCAGTTGGAGTTTTATTACTCTATGAATAATAAATAAATGTTTCTTGCTAAGTCCACTCTTGGAATTAATAAGATGTTAATTAATTAAGTCCATAGCAGACATTAATTAATTAATGGACATTTATATCTTAAGCGCGGGAAATAAATAATAAAAGTGGAAACTCGGATTACTTGTAATTTCGGATTTGGATGGGGAGAGTTCAATATTACTTCTGTAGTGGCTGCTCGTAATATTCCAATTATAACTTATATTAAATTGTGGGTTCAATTTAATTAGTAAAAAGTAAATTGGATGAACCCATATCCAAAACATTCCATAGATCCCTGTCTGGGTCCAAAAGGAACTTAATATAAATAGGAGAATAAAGGAGACAGAATCATCACAATTTTATTTCTCAAAATTTTCGAAAATTTCGAAACTCTCCAGCTGAAGGAGATTTCGAATTCTACTCCTATTCCCAAAAGGATTTCTTCTGTCTTCTTTATTCGAGTCCTAGTATTTTGATAAGATCAGCCCACCCTGATATCGAGATACAGTTCGGGAACCAGAGAAAAGATCTCGTGGTCTAGTATCGAAGATTATCACGTGGAGAAGGCGCGAGCAATCGACAATTCTTTGGAGAATCAAATCGGTAACTCTAAACCGTAGTATTCATGTTTAGGATTTATATTCTTTGAGCATGAATTATTTGCGTTCTAGCATGCAATTATCTGTTTAACATGTGAATTGATTAATCGCATAATCGGTCAAATAGATCTGTGTCTGATTTATTTGTTTTATATAAGTCTTCCGCTGTGCAAGGGGCACCAAACTCCATCAAAAACATGTGGTGTCCAATCCACCGTGACACATTTTCTAAATTGTCAAATATATAGTTCGGACATCAAAGTATAACTGTGATTCTATAATGCTTTAACAGGTGAACATTTTTAAACTTTTTTTTTATGTGAGCACTACTCACGTTTGACCCACATTTAATGTTGTTCGTTTTGATTTATATATTTAGTTTGATTCTAATACATTAAAAAATGTTATTGAAATTTTTTGTTTCACAAAATTCATAAAAACCAAAGCTCGATTTGCTCGTTTTCTCTATAATTTCAAATAAATTAGAAAAATGACAAATCAAGCTTTGATATTTATAACTTTTATAAAATTAAAATTTCTAATAACATTTTTTAATGTATTAAAATCAAACTAAATATATAAATCATAACGAACAACGTTAAACGTGGGTCAAATGTGAGTAGTGCTCAAATAAGATTTGTAGCATATTATTCCTCTTTACACGGTATCGAAGTAACAAATTACTTTCACCTATTCGATCATCTTCTTTGTTGGATTAATGCAGTATCAGGGTTCGAATCCCATGCTAGGAAAATCTTTTATTTAATTTAATATTTTCGTATTGCAGTCAATTTAATTAACTTTGAATGTAGCTGACTATTTTCACTTTCGATGTAAGGGATATGATCAGTTAATAACTTTCTTAAATTGATAACCGACAACTATGTCAACAACCTATGTCAACTACATTTAGTTGATATACAAATATTTTCGTGTTGACATTTATAACGTAGGTTTTTGACATAATTGTCAGTTATTAATTTAAAAAAAATTATCAACATAGCATAATACTTGGATGTAATAACTTTATATGTTCACTTTTTTAGTTCTCGTGATAAAAAAAAAACCCAGTTTTTAGGTTTATATGCATATATATAATTGGATACCTTCAAAACTAAAGAACTAAAAATAATTCATATTTTTAATTTAAAAATACATTTTTACGTTATGCAATGCCTCTATCTGTATTATTGCGTATATACTACTACTATATGTATGTAGAGTAAAACGTAACTGCTGGTAAAATGCTAATATGCATTGTTTGTGATATAATTCATATTATTTTCTATTTAGTGATTTATCATCCAAATAATTTGTTTCAGGCACAATACCTTCCACTATTGGAAACCTATCAAAGCTACAATTCATAAATATCCTGGACAATGAAATTAATGGTGAGGCCTTGTGTTGTGGTCGAGAGCCCTCTGGGCTCGAGTAACGTTCTGTTATGGCCGGATCACACGACATGCGTGCTTTTAGAAACATAAACGTTGCTAGATTTCAAGTACTAATAATATTTATAAATTTGTATCTCTGATTTTCAGGTCCAATACCACCTACAATTGGAAATCTATCAAATTTGTTTTTTCTCTCCTTTGGCAACAACAATTTAAATGGTTAGCTTCCATTATCAACGCATGACATCCCTTGAAAGTTGAATCTATATCGTTACACTTAAATTTGTGATCATATATTTTACAGGCTTTATTCCGCAAGAGATCCATCATCTTCATCATTTACGAGTACTGATCATGAGTAATAACAATTTATCAGGCTCTTTGACGCCTGCTTTTTTCAACATGTCTTCTGTGGAAGATGTGTTTTTGGGAGGTAACAAACTTAGCGGGGTATTGCCTTCGGAAATTGGGAACATGAAAATGCTAAAGGCTTTCTACATTGGAAACAATTCTTTGACTGGTAACACTTCTAAACTTATTCAACTCTTTTTGTTCAACTAATCAATAAAATTTCATAATTATTCTACCTAATAGTTTTACTTCATACTATTCAAAACACAAGTCAACTAATATGTCATTTAATGTTTAGGTATCAAGTTCCCAAAATATTAGTTGATGTGTCTTTCTTCCTCCATTATTAGTTGATTGTATAAAAACTTTTATCGATACTAATGTAAAAGTTTAATGCAAATGAATGGATAGGGTAAAATAAGTAGTCATTGTTGGTAACATGCAAAGTGCATTTTGAAGATATTTTATCTTTCAAGTAAATTATTTCAGGTCCAATACCACCCACAATTGGAAATTTATCAAATTTGGTGACCTTAGATCTCTCCATGAACAATTTAAATGGTGAGCTTACAAGGTCCTCCATATTCAAAAAGTATACGATAGAGTAAAATAGTCATTGCAAATATACATTCTTAATTGAATTACTTTTTTCCATAAATTTTGAAACTCATACAATGTTCAAGCCATTATTCATTTCATTTTCAGGTCCAATACCATCCAGTATTGGGAATTTGGCAAGTTTACAAACTCTTCAACTACTATTCAACAAATTGAATGGTGAGCTTCTGCCCTCCATCTATAGCTAAAAAAAGCAATTAGTTGTGACTAAAATTTCTTTCCAATAGTAATTACTCTCTCTTTCCAGATTATACTATATTCCTACACACAAATATCCCAAGTAATATTTCTTTCAACCTATTAATTTATAAAATAAAATTAATGCTCACATTAAGTGAAGCTTCCAAAAGTATGCCTGTATGAAGTAAATAGAGCATAAACTTAAGGATTATCCAATTATGACTGAATTCTGGATTTTCTCACGAATTTAAAATTTGATTATAAAAATCATGAACTTTGGAATTTGCTTGAGATTTTCCACTATTGATGTCTTTAATTCGGCAAAATCAATGATACATCCATACATGGCCACTACCGAATCGAATTGAATCTAATCGAAAAAGATGGAGAAATTCGATGAAGGTGAATAACAAACATGGGGAAGAACACTCAAACCTAAATTCCTTACGTGAACAACAAGAAATTCCATCTAAAACATGAAAAAAACTTAATTTAGGTTAAGATTTAATTATAATATTTGCATGAAATGGTATCGTTTATAGCTATTTGAAATGATATACTACCTCCGTCCCCCAAAATTTGCTACACTTTGACCCGACACGGGTTTTAAGAAATGTAATGGAAAGTGAGTTGAAAAAGTTGGTGGGATGTGGGTTCTACTTTTAAAGTATTAGTTTTATAATAAAATGTGAATAGGAATGAGTTAGTGGAATATGGGGTCCACTACCAAAAATGGTAAAAGTGAAGTGTATCAAATTTTAAGGGACGGACCAAAATAGTAAACTGTATCAAATTTTCAGGGACGGAGGTAGTAATTGCTTTTCCTGTCTGAGTAGTCTGCCTAGTCTATCCGAAGAGCTATGATTCGATTTCACCAGAGTCATCAATTGTGGGAAATTCCAAACATGATCAAATTCATAATTTTTAAGGCCAAATTTTAAGTTTGTGGGAAAATCTGGAATTCAGTATATTAGCGACCAATAACCCTAAACTTGCTTTTAGACTCTAGCATGTGGTTTGTTTATGCATATACTTTGATTTCAATAGGTTATGTATAATTCAACATAACCTTATGTTATATTATACTTTTACAGGTTTTATTCCACCAGAGATTCATCGTCTTCATCAATTACAAGTATTGTCCATGAGTTATAACAATTTGTCAGGCCCTTTGCCGCCTACCATTTCCAACATGTCTTCCTTATAAAATATTCAATAAATAACAAACTTAGTGGAGCATTGCCTTCGGAAATTGGGAATCTGAAAGCGCTTGGTGGTTTGTTCATTGCGAACAACTCTTTGATTGGTAAGGTTTCTAACTCTCATATATATATGCCTATTCAACTCTTTCTTTTCATATACATCAATTCCAACCATTTTGAATATTACTAGCTATGATCTTTCGTCGGAAAAGTAACATTCTTAGAGAATACTTGATTCACGTAAATGTATGTTTTTTCGGAATATGATGTGTAATAAATTACTTATGATATGTTTGGAGATATTAAATTTATCTTTAATTCAACTTCTTAAGGTCCAATACCAACCACCATTGGAAATTTATCGAATGTGACTTACGTAGATCTCTCCTGCAACAATTTGTATGGTGAGTTTCCGTACTCCTTATGCCAAAAGATGCACACTTCAAATTACTTTCCCTATGATATTTTGGAAACTCAAGTAAATTTTTATTAAATTAATTTAATTTTCAGGTCCAATACCATCCACTGTTGGGAATCTACCCAATTTGAAATTTCTTGATCTCACGTCCAACAAATTAAATGGTGAGCTATAATTCTCGATCTATATCAATAACTTCCAATAGTAATTCTCTCTCTCTCTCTTAAACAAATATCCTAATATTTGTTCCAAAAATAATACTATATGATAATAAAAATTAATGCTCATATTTTCAGGTCCTATACCATCCACCATTGGAAATCTACTGACTTTGACTGATGTACGTCTCCCTTTCAACAAAATAAATGGTAAGTTTCCAACCTCATCTAAGTTCCATTATGTTTTTTTATGGCACTGTAACGAAAATGTTTCATTTCCATCTCATTCTACCAATTTCTAGGTCTAATACCATTCACTATCGGAAATTTATCAAATTTGGAGTCTCTACAACTCATGGCCAACAAATTAAATAGTGATCTTCCATCCTCTATCTGCAATCTAACATCCTTAGAAGATCTTAATCTCTCAAATAACAGTTTGAGAGATATAATTCCACTATGCATTGGAAACATGAGTAAATCTTTGGTCATGTTACATTTACATGCGAATAAGTTTAGTGGTCTCATTCCATCAACATTCAGCAAAAGGTGTAGTCTTGAGTCCATTAATTTGAGTGGTAATAAATTGCAAGGAAAATTACCCGAATCCTTAGCCAACTGCCAAAGTCTACAAGGCCTCGACATTGGAAATAATAGAATACATGGCAATTTTCCGTACTGGATGGAAGCCCTTCCTCAACTTCGGGTGCTAGTCTTGAGGTCTAACGATTTTGATGGTAACATCTCATTGCCTTTACGAACTAAGCTTCCATTTCCCGAGTTGCAAGTTTTAGACATATCTCAGAATGCGTTTGTTGGCTCTCTACCTGAAAGGTATATCACAAATTTCAAAGCAATGATAGACGTGGCCAACAAGAATGGGCCTCCGATCTTTAATGCATTTCTAAATTATGTGGAAATGACAATTACCTTGAAAGGTCAGGGTAGATTATTAGAGAGATTGTTGGATGACTTTACTATAATTGACTTATCTTGCAATAGATTTTCTGGGAGTATTCCACACTCAATAGGAAATCTTAAGTATCTCAAATACTTGAACTTATCACACAATAATCTCCTAGGAAATATACCTTCATCTCTTGCGAACATGAGTGCACTTGAATCCTTGGATTTGTCTTCAAACAATCTTGATGGAGTCATTCCAAATGAAATGACAAGGTTGACATTTCTTTCGAAATTAAACCTTTCAATGAATGATCTGGTGGGACGCATACCACAATCTAACCAGTTTTCCACATTTGAGAATGATTCATATGTGGGAAACTTAGAGTTATGTGGAGTTTCGTTGACGAAGAAATGCGGAGAGGAGACTAAGCCAAAACAAGAAGAGGAAGAAGATGGTAACGATGATGATGAATTTATAGATGGATTTGGGTGGAAAAGTGTAGTTACGGGATATGGATGTGGAGTCATAGTTGGAATTGGTATGGGTTGTTGGATTATTCGATATGGGAAGCCAAGATGGTTGGTTGAGTTCTTTTTTGGTGTTGGATATAATAACAAGAAGATGAGAAGTAATAGAGCAACACCAAGGAGGAGAAATTGATTCCTAGACAAAAAGTTGTTGTATGATTTTCTTGTTACTCTTTCTTGTGTTCGTTCTTTTTCCTATTTTTTTATTTTTATTTTCTTGTTTGTGTTCGTTGTTAGTTTATAAAATGGAAAATTATATATTTACATCAACTCTTGGATTATAGAATTATGAGCATTTGAAATTGTAATTCTGTTTCAGATCCAAATATATTTATAATATCAAAACTTAGAATTGAAGATTTCAATTTAAATTTCACAGTGACTCTTCTGCCTGATTAGTTGCGCAATTGTTTAGTCCTCTTTGTAGTGATGGACTAAGACTTAGGAACAATTGGGACCGGTAGGCTTTTAGCTTATAATGGTAGACTAATAATGTATATTGCTTTATAATTTCAAAGTCTTCGTCGATGCACATTAATTTTTGTGCTGAGTGAAGAGCAAAGTTATGCGTTATTTTTGTTCAATATTCCACATGGTAGTCCATTGCCAAGAGGACTATGAATCGCTACGAGGCTTATTTTAGATTCTTTCTAACTTGTTAAAGTGATTGTAATATTGAGCTGAGGAAAAAAATGAAATCGGAAAAGTGTATGTTAGAAACAACAAACCAAGTCAGTAGCATTTACATAGGGCAATCTTGCACATGCCACGTAAGTGATGCGATCAAATGAAAACTCTAAATATTGTACAAACTCAAAACTATGATCTGGACCATTGAAAAATGTCAACAGATCACAAAAAGCATCAACAGGAAAATGTCAACAGAATTCCAACGATAGTCAATGATTGATACTGTGTTGATATTGTGTTGACATTAAAATCTTGAAATTTTACACGGTGTTGATATTGTATTGAAATTGTGTTGATATTGTGTTGACATTAAAATCTTGAAATTTTACACGGTGTTGATATTGTATTGAAACTGTGTTGAAGCTGTGCTGAGGAGTTTTGAATTTGTACAATATATAAGTTTGCATTTTATCAGTACCCTGCCACATAATCTATATGTATTTATCAGTACTATTGCACTATAAATATAGACATATAGTTATACTGGTACTGCTAATTAGAATAAAAAATAATTTGTTTATCCAAAACAACACAAGTAACGGATTTAAAAGTTATGACTAAGTCTAACATATTGATAGAAAATTTGTATGTTTAAGAGTTAAAAATAATGAATATCAATACAAATTTTGTAGTCCATAACAATATAAAAAGAACCTTGTTCAGTTAGTATAGTTTTTAGTGTGCCTTAATAAAATATAATCAAGCTAGAATGATAAATATGGAGAAGTTTCTAAAAAACAACATTTCTCCTTCCGTCCACCAAACATAGCCTTATTTATGAAAGACACGAATTTTAGTGAGAAATTGATAAAGATAGAAAGAGAGGGGAGAAAATAGATCAAGTGGGTAAAATATGAGAGAAAGTTTACATTTTTGAAATGTGACTATTTTTCATGAACATCCCAAAATGAAAAAATAAGACTATTTTTTGTGAACGAAGTGAGTATTATTTATTTTTAATAAAGGGGTATTCACTTATAAATTACGAAACTATTGATTTATTCTAATTTTGAAACCAATCAAATTTTTGGCAGTTATATGACTTTATATAAATCATAATTCAACAAATGAAATTATTTAATCTAGAATAATACAATGTTGTTTAACGTGACTTCGTTTTGGCTGATGTTTGATAATGCCACGTTATGTCATCAAATTATGTAATTGCTGAAACTTTGATTGTTTGCAAATCAAAAGAAATCATTAGTTTGATTATAAAATTAGAACATAATCATTAATTTGATTGCAAAATTAAAACAAATCAATAATATAAGAATTTATAGGCGGAACTCAAAGTTAATATATAAAACCAGAATTTAGTAAAATGATTTAACAAATATGCAACAAAGAGAATCTTATTAAATATAAATATAGTAGCAAAGACCCTTCCTTCTTAAATTTTGTCTTAGCCATGCAAATGTGATGACCGTACCATCTTAATCATAGCATTAAATTCATATACTATATTTCAACACTGTGTTTGTATTTGAAATACTAGCTAGTATTCTTCTCTGTCACACATATATTCCAATATCTTGTAGTATGAAATAATTAATCTTCACCGTCAATTTGTGGCCACTGTTTAGTGCTCTTGACTTGACTGACTTGACTTAGTATTCGACGCTTTAAATTGATCTCCAAAAATTCACCCCAATCGTTTTAGTATAAAGAGCATTAATTTATTGCCTACACTTACCATAATGGAGAGGTTTTCCCCATTTTTCTTACCTTCTCTCATTTTCTTTTGTTGTCTCACGAGTTATAGCATTGCAACCACACTTGACATAAAAAGAGATGAATCTTCTCTTCTTGCTTTCAAAGCCCTCATCACCTCAGATACTATACAGCAAAATTGGAGCACTCAAACCTCAGTTTGCTCATGGATTGGAGTCACTTGTGATTCCCATGGCACCAGAGTGACTCAATTAAACCTTTCAAAGATGGGAGTAAGAGGCACCATTGCATCCGAAATCGGAAATCTTGATTTTCTGATTTCTCTTGATCTAAGTGGAAACCAACTTGATGGTTCTATTGCTCCATCAATCTTCAATCTCACGGTAATCGAATTGATTAATTTAGGCGGTAATAGCTTATCTGGTTCCCTTCCAAAAGATATTTGCAGGCACAATAGACTTCAAAGACTCAAAGTGCTTGAAATAGGGTGCAACGAAATGGAGGGAGATATACCGTTGAGTTTGGCTCAATGCCAACAACTTGATAGAATTACATTTGGAGGCAACAACTTTAGTGGACATGTACCCAGAGAAATTGGGAACATCACACAGCTTAAGGTATTAGACCTTAGCAACAACCACTTGAGAGGTATATTTTCTAATCTCTATGCTCAGAATTTAACTATAGTCGGTCCTTTAATTACTATCATTTCGCTATTTCCATTGATCATAAGATATCCTCAATCGATATCTGCATTTGTGACAACTATAAATCCGTTGTCTTTGCCTTGTGTGAAATTTTTTTATATTTGCTTTGATGTATTCGACTTGTCTGAACATTCAGGCCATGTTTGACATGATGGAATGAAATAATGAGGAAATGAAATGGAATACTAAGGGAATGAATTGTTATTCCTTGATTGATTTCATTTCTATGCTTGGTAAGTATAAATAATATAGGAACGGAATGAAATATGAACAATTAATTGTTTTAAAAGTCATTTTCAATTTTAATTAATTGTTATTATTAGAATTAATTATTCCGGACAAAGGATGTTGTCCGGTATTGAATTGGAAGGAATAGAATTAGAAATCATATGATGTTGTCCGATGTGTAGTGTGTTTGTTTAGTGCACACGCACTAGTGTGTGTGTGCAGTGTGTGAGTGTGTGTCCGCTGAGTGTGTGTGTGTGTGAAGTGTTTTGAATTATTTTTGCAATTATAAAAATTCCAAAAGTATGAATTATTTTTCTTTTAGTTCGTCCTTGAAAAGTATAAATACTAATAATGTGGATCTCATTCTTTATTAACACTACTTCTACTATTGTCTCTCTCTCTCTTAATTTAACAATTGTATATTAAAACCCTTACCTAACCACTAGGACAAAGAGGGTAATTATTACAGTATCATAAACTTGAGCATGCATATTTGTTAACTAAATTTTATTACTCTATGCGTCCTATAGAAATAGGTTATATTTCCTTTTTTGTCCGTTTCATACAAATAATTCATATTCATTTCTCTTTGACTTTACTAATTACACATTAAAAGTCGTGTCAACCCTAAATGACTTATTTCTGTGGGATTGGGGGAAGTATATAATATTTCATGTACTTCTAAAATCATCCAATAATTATATACATGAGCTATAGTAAAAAGAATCTTGTAAATAATTTAAAATAAAAAAATTCAAAAATAAATGGAAAAAAATTCATATCAACCCACTTACTACTAAATAGGCGTAGCTCAAGCTGAGATCCTTAATTCGGCTAGACTTGCTTCAGTCATGGGCATGTGCCAAGCTGGGCCTCATCGGGCCTAGATGGCCCACCTGACCCACTAAGCTCAGATCAATTATCATTTTTCTGATTGTTAAAATATACAACTGAAATTATTCTGATAAATGATAATATTGCAGGAATCATTCCACAAGAGATTCATCATCTTCAAAATTTACAAATGTTGGACATGTCGTCCAATGAATTGTCAGGCCCGTTGCCATCTGCCATTGGAAATATGAAAGCATTACAACAGTTGATCCTTGAGGACAATGCTTTAACCGGTAACATTATTAACCTTTCTTTTTCATGTAACATTCGCAACCATTGTAGAAACTAGAAAGCATGTATAGCATTTGCATCCAATCTTGTATCATGAAAGTGTTATATTGCTAAATAAATATTTAATTGCTAACTATAATTAAATAATATTCATTAGATGTTTAAATTAAAGATCTAAATCATTAGTCCCAGAATATCAATACAATAAAAAAAAAAGTCAATAAGAGTGTTATGGTCAATTTAC
Source organism: Salvia hispanica (assembly GCF_023119035.1). Taxonomy (NCBI): domain Eukaryota; kingdom Viridiplantae; phylum Streptophyta; class Magnoliopsida; order Lamiales; family Lamiaceae; genus Salvia; species Salvia hispanica. Next base: position 24,634,653 of record NC_062965.1, read on the forward strand.
AACAAATTAGCTGTAACTAACTTTTGAAAAATATTTCATAACTTTAAAACGTATATACTTTCTCGATTTAAATTATTTTTTAGCACAACATATATCAAATTAAAGATAGTTTAATAACGATTCTAACGAGATCCCACTTGCATATGTTCCGTTGTCAAAATTTGAAAAAAAAATCGAACATTTTTTATTTTTTCGTACAGCAACAAATGTCAACATGATATATAAAATATGTCAATATAATACATGTAGAATGTCAATATAAGCTATGTGTTAACATTCTCAAAGCATTGTGTTCACATTATCAAAGCATTGTTTTGATATTTTCGAACCACTATATTGACATTTTCATCCAAAACCTTAATTTGGTAGTTTTTTTTATCTTTTTCGATTTAATTAATAGAAATTAAAATTACACGTGGCAAATTGTAGACTACAAATTTTCTAAAATCCTATGGTCTTAAATTAGTTATAGTTGGCAATTAAATGATGAGTTAGCAATTGATCACTCCCCTATTATAACATATCCAACATTTGTAGATCTTCATAATTTGTATTTGTGAATAGATTTTTGCTTAATTCAAACCTATATTTTTATTAATTTGTGTGTGGAGTAAAACAAAGTAATTCAAACCTATATTTTTTAGATATAATTCATTTTCTTTAAGCACATTACCTTCCACTATTGGAAATCCATCAAATTTGAGGTTCATAAGTCTCTCTAACAACAAATTAAATGGTGAGTTTACATACTCCATTTGCAGAGCATATTTTTGAAATATATTTAAATTTACTTTTTAAGTCCAGTGCAATGTTTTTTTTGTTTATCCTAAGCTCTATACATATCTATTGCAGACCTTCACAATCTATAAGAATTGAAAATAATTCATAATTATTAATTTAAAATAAGTTTTAGTTTTATCAAATTTATATATCTATATTTATTTGTGTATTAGAGTACTAAAGTAATTCCTATATCTATATTAGCAAATTCCTATATCTACATTTTTTGAGATATGATTTATATTCCACTATACTAAAATTTATCTTCCAAATAATTTCTCTTAGGACCAATACCTTCCACTATTGGAAATCTATCAAATCTGGAGTTCATAAGTCTCCTTAACAACACATTAAATGGTGAGTTTCCATCATTAATCAAAAACTTGACATACATACTTTGAATTTGTGCCTCTGCTAATTTCACACAATTTCTATGAGTTTGCATCTCCAATTTTCAGGTCCAGTACCATCCACCATTGGAAATCTATCAAATTTGTGGTTTCTAAATTTGGGAAACAACAAATTAAATGGTGAGCTTCCATTGACGCATGACATGCCTTGAAGATCTTCTTATCTCTAAAATTTGTATCTAACTTTTTTGTGATTATATAACTTTTCAGGTTTAATTCCACAAGAGATCCATCATCTTCATTATTTAAGGTCATTGTTCATGAATGATAACAATATGTCAGGCCCATTGCCACCTGCCGTTTTCAACATGTCTTCCTTTGGACGTATTCAGTTAGAAGGTAACAAATTTAGTGGGGTATTGCCTTCGGAAATTGGGAACATGCAAGGGCTAATGATTTTGGGCATTCAGAACAATTCTTTCATTGGTAAGACTTCTATTTATGCTTTTCATACGGAGTATATATTAATACAACCATTGTGAATATTAACATGCTGTCTTCTCTTAATTTCATTTAGCTTATTTATTAGGACTAGTGAGAAACTTAAAAAATACTTTGCAGTACTTTTCCTATATAATTTAATGATTTTTATTTTGGTTAAAATTTCATCAAACACAAGAATTCTGAACTTATGGAAGTTACTTTCTTATAGTACTAAAATCCATGTCAAAGGAACTTTTCTTCCTCCAATTATGCATGGATAGAGTAACATTTTCATTGCTTGTAGCATGCAATGTGCATTTTGGAGATATTTTATCTATTAATTAACTTCATTCAGGTTCACTGCCATCCAGCATTGGAAATTTATCAATGTTGGTGGAGTTAGATCTCTCCTACAACAATTTAAATGGTGAGCTAGCTTCAGTCCCCATATTCAACAAGGTTTTGGAAACTCAATCATATTTTTAATTAAGCCATTATTCATTTCAGGTCCAATACCATCCACTATTGGGAATCTAGCCAATTTAAAGCATCTTGATCTCAAATCCAACAAATTAAGTGGTGAGCTTCTATACTCCATCTGTAACTAAAAAGAAAGCAATTAGTTGTGACTTGTGATGCAAAATTTCATTAAAACAAAAATTAATACTCACACTTAGTGGAGCCTCCAAATAACTTAAGGTGCATGTTTGGTAGGCATTAAATTAGCACAAGAAAATTAATTAAGATGGGCTTTAAGATAATTTATGTTATCTCACTTTTTTGGGCTGTTAAATAATCCATCCTTTTAAACTAATTCACTCTGGGCCGAAATGGGCTGTGATGGCCTCCATCAATTTGAGTGGTAATAAATTGGAAGGAAAATTACCAGAATCCTTAGCCAATTGCCAAAGTCTACAAGGCCTCGACATTGGAAATAATAGAATACATGGCAATTTTCCATATTGGATGGAAGCCCTTCCTCAACTTCGGGTGCTAGTCTTGAGGTCTAACAAGTTTGATGGTAACATGTCACTGTCTTCACGAACTAAGCTTCCATTTCCTTGAGTTGCAAGTTTTAGATATATCTCAGAATGCATTTGTGGGCTCTCTACCTGAAAGGTATATCAACAATTTCAAAGCAATGATAGAAGTGATCAAGGTGGATGAGACAGAAAGATCCTCTACATTTCGAAGTTATGTGGAGATGACGATCACCTTGAAAGGTCAGGATCAATTATTAGAGAGACTGCTGGAAGCTTTTACGATAATTGACTTATCCTCGAATAGATTTTCTGGGAATATTCCACGTTCAATAGGAAATCTTAAGTCTCTCAAATACTTGAACTTGTCACACAATAACCTTATAGGAAATATACCTTCATCTCTTGCAAACATGAGTGCGCTTGAATCGTTGGACTTGTCTTCAAACAATTTGGATGGAGTAATTCCAAGTGAAATGACAAGGTTGACATTTCTTTCGAAATTAAACCTTTCAATGAATCATCTGGTGGGACAAATACCACGATCTAACCAGTTTTCCACATTTGAGAATGATTCGTATGTGGGAAACATTGGGTTATGTGGAGTTCCGCTGACGAAGAAAATGCAAAGAGGAGAGTGGGCCAAAAGAAGAAGAGGAAGAAGATGATAACGATGATGAAGAATTTATAGATGGATTTGGGTGGAAAAGTGTAGTGATGGGATATGGATGTGGATTCATAGTTGGAATTGGTATGGGTTATTGTGTTATTCGATATGGAAAGCCAAGATGGTTGGTTGAATTCTTTTTTGGCGTTGGATATAAATACAAGACGAAGAAGAGAGATGAATCTGCTCTTCTTACTTTTAAAGCATTCATCACTTCAGACCCTCACAATATTCTAAAGCGAAATTGGAGCACTCGAACCTCTGTTTGCTCATGGATTGGAGTCACTTGTGATTCCCATGGCACTAGAGTGACTCGTTTAAATATCTCACATATGGAACTCGTAGGCAGCATCCCACTAGAAATTGGAAATCTTGATTCTCTGGCTTCTCTAGATCTAAGTGGAAACCATCTTCACGGTCCTATTGCTGCATCTATCTTCAATATGTCGGTAATCGAATCTATTATTGTGTACAACACTAACTTATCAGGCCGCCTTCCAAAAGAAATTTGCAGGCACAATAGACTTCAAAGACTCAAAGTTCTTGATTTAGGCTGGAACAAATTGGAGGGAAATATACCGTTGAGCAGGAGTTATTCCGCGAGAGATTGGTTGTCTTGATAATTTACGAACGTTGGACATGGAGTTCAATTATTTGTTCTTACTGGATGAATGGAACGTCATGGTTCGAATTCCATAATTGATGAAAATTGTATTTTTTTCATGTTTTTTAACATACTTAATTTCACCTTGGAAGTAATGATTGTTGGTGAAATGCTACTATATTACATATTTTTTGTCTATTTAGTGATTTATCTTCCAAATAATTTCTTTCAGGCCCATTACCTTCCACTATTGGAAATCTATCAAATTTGAAATACATATTACTCTCTGACAACATATTTAATGGTGAGTTTCATCATTTATTTGCAACTTGACAAACATTTTCTTGAATTTGTGGCAAATGATGTATAAAATAGAAAATTCATTACTAGCTTCAATTAATATATATATCTATGAATTTGTTTCTCCAATTTTCAGGTCCAATAACACCTGCCATTGGAAATCTATCAAATTTGTTGTATATAAATATGGAGATGAACATATTAAATGGTGAGCTTCATCAAAACACATTAAATGATACTCAAAACAAGTTTCATGGCATCATTTTCAGTAGATAAATATCACATTATTTTTTTTCAAGAGTATACACTTGAATTATGAACTTTTTGTGATCATATATTTTTACAGGTGTTTTTCCACAAGAGATTCGTCATCTTCATCGTTTAAGCTATTTGCTCATAAATCATAACAATTTGTCCGGCCCTTTCCCGCCTTCCTTTTTAAACTTGTCTTTCGTCATCTTCATCGTTTAAGCTATCTGCTCATGAATCTTAACAATTTGTCCGGCCCTATCCCGCCTTCCTTTTTAAACTTGTCTTCCTTGGTATACAGTTGGTTAGATAGTAACAAACTTAGCGGGACGTTGCCTTTGGAAATTGGGAACATGAAAGCCCTACAGTCTTTGTCCATTGCCAACAATTCTTTCATTGGTAGGCCTTCTAATTAACTTCAAGCAGTTCAACTATTGTTTTTGATCATGTATATCTATGCACACAATAGGTAAGAATTGAAATACAAAAGGAGAAAGAGAAATATCTAGTTGATGATTAGAATATTATAAAGTTGTATTGTCCTGTATATTACTAACTGTTTTTGGATTTTGGATGTTTTTTTATCTTTCAAAAATTCTTTCAGGTTCAATACCACCAACTTTCGGAAATCTATCAAATTGAAGGGCTTAGATCTCTCCGAAAACAATTTAAATGGTTATTAAGCTTCCATCCTCCATATGCAACAATATCACACCATTTGAATCACTTTTTCCTTTGAAAACTCAAACAAATTTTTAATTAAGTTGTTATTCATTTAATTTTCAGGTCCAATACCATCTACTATTGGAAATCTAGCCAAATTATATTATCTAGTCCTCGGTTCCAACAAATTAACTGGTGAGCCAATTTATACAATTCTTATTGCATAACTACAAACCATGAAACATTTTATATACGCATATGTCCATAATAATATGCACTATTTCTTTTTATCCATCCCACAAGAATATACATTTTTTAATTTTAGAAACTCTTTTCTTTCTAATGAGGTGGGATCCATTCTCCACTAACAATACTTTAATTACTGTTTCTTTCTAAATCTCTCTTACTTTACCAATTTTGCATCAAAACTTGTGTCGAACCCAAAGTGCATATTCTTTTAGGACGGATAGAGTATATGTAGGAGGTTTTTGGTTTGCAAGATTGAATCCGGGATTAAATTTATAGTGTGTTTGGTTCATGAGATTCAATCTCACAACTCAATCCTAGATGGATAATCATGGGATAATTAGTCATAGCTAACCCCCAATGACTAAAATAATCTCACAACTCAATCCTAGATTGTATCTTGTTATTATTTTACCTTGGAAACCGAACACCACCGTAATGTACCGTTCCCTTGAAATGAACATAGTATATACTATATTCGTTATAGGGGTAGTCCATTCCATGTTCATTACAAACCGAATAAAGTGTTCATTACAAATGCATATAATGTTTATGGTTTGTAGTTACTTAATAAGAATTTGTTATTAAATGGATATGCCCCAGTAGGGGTGCGTTAAAATGACAACACCTTTTAAAGTGACACCACGTAGCCTGCAATATTATAAACGCTACACTGCAATCTATAGATTTCAGTCTAGCGTATTGGATATTGCAGACGGGCAAAAATTATAGTTTAGCCTATTGAATATTGTAGACCGAGAAAATTTACCCTTGAGTGTTTTTTATGATTATCACATGTCAGCTGATTATTCGTCCACGTGTGCACATAACTGGCTAGGAATGGTGGTATGATGTCACTTTAAGAGGTGTTGTCATTTTAACACGAACCTGCCCCAATATATATAAATCATTACTTACTTTGTATATGCATGTGGAGTAATATTTATGAATTTTTTTTTCCTATTTCAAGGTCCAATACCATCCATCTTTGGAAATCTACCAATTTTGGATTATTTAGGCCTCTCTGATAACAAACTTAATGGTAAGCTTCCATAATGTTATTTGCTTTTCATGTAAAGAAAATTATTTCATATCCTTCTCTTCATACCATATTTCAGGTCCAATACCATCCAGCCTAGGATATGATTCAAAACTATTAAGTTTATTGCTCTCTTCCAATAGATTAAATGGCGAGCTTCCCTCCACCATCTGCAACCTTACATCCCTCGAAAATCTTATTCTTTCACACAACATTTTGGCAGGAACAATTCCATGGTGCCTTAGAAACATGAGTCAATCTTTGTTCATGTTTCATTTAAACGCGAATCGCTTCGGTGGTCTTATTCCGTCAACATTTAGCAATGGTTGCAGTCTCGTCTCCATCAATATGAGCGGTAATAAATTGCGAGGGGAGTAAAATGAATCCTTAATCAACTGCCAAAATCTAAAGGGCATCGACGTTGGAAATAATAGAATACATGGCAATTTTCCGTACTGGATGGAAGCCCTTCCTCAACTTCGGGTGCTAATCTTGAGGTCTAACAAGTTTGATGGTAACATGTCACTGCCTTCGCGAACCAAGCTCCCCTTTCCCGAATTGCTAGTTTTAGATGTGTCGCACAATGCATTTGTTGGCGCTTTACCTGAAAGGTATATCATGAATTTCAAAGCAATGGTACATATGAGCAAGGTAAATGTGACGGAAATAGCATATAATATCTATCAAGCTTTTGTGGAGATGACAATCACTTTGAAAGGTCGTGATCAGTTATTAGAGAGACTAGTGGATTCCTTTACGATAATTGACTTGTCCTCGAATAGATTTTCAGGGTTTATTCCGCGTTCAATAGGAAATCTTACGTCTCTCGAGTACTTGAACTTGTCACATAATAACCTCACGGGAAATATACCTTCATCTCTTGCAAACATGAGTGCTATTGAATCGTTGGACTTGTCTTCAAATTATTTGGATGGAGTGATTCCGAATGAGATGACAAGGTTGACATTTCTTTCGAAATTAAAACCTTTCAATGAATGATCTGGTGGGACAGATACCACAATCTAACCAGTTTTCTACGTTTGAAAATGATTCGTTTGTGGGAAATTTGGGGTTATGTGGAGTTCCGTTGATAAGAAAATGCAACGGCGAGAGTGGGCCAAAAGAAGAACTCGAAGACGAAGAGAAGATGGATATTTTATAGATGGATTTGGGTGGAAAAGTGTAGTGATGGGGTATGGATGTAGACTCATAGGAATTGGTATTGGTTGTTGTGTTCTTCGATATGGAAAGCCAAGATGGTTGGTTGAGTTCTTTTTTGGCGCTGGATATAATATGAAGAAAAAGAGGCACAATAGAGAAACACCAAAACAAAGTAGAAGTTGATTTTAAAAAAAAAAAAATTGTGTGATTTTTTTTTCTTCTATTTATAATTATTTCTACTTTCTTGTTTGATTTCGCATATTAATACATTATGACTGTATTTGCAGCCTTGAATTTCGCTCTCATTTACTAATCACACTATCAAAATTGGCTTTCATTTACAGATTATTCTAAGATTGTGACAAAATCGAGTAAATGCCGCAAATGATTAAACAAAATCGAGTAAAGTACTAATCATAAAAATTACTCAACGTATGTCCATTGCCACGTAGATAATTGGAGCGTAATTTTTGGATGTCACGTCAATATTCTTATCAACGTAAGTTTTTCCGGGACATTTTATTACAAAAGTTGATATGTTGGGTGGTTAGAAATTACTTAAACGATGAGATATTTTAGAATAACACTCCAAACAATGGATCAAATCTATATGAGAGAGTGGAATGGGCAAAAGCTGATTGGGCTAGAAAATTATAAGTTTGCTAAGTGGGTTGTACTAAGCCCACTTAAACTGATTGGCCTTATTAAAGATACGGCCCATTTTCTAGTGAATTATCATTAGAAGCTGGAACTTTTCTATTGACTTCATTTCTTGTTTTGATGTCTAGAAAACTTAGTGATTGTTTGAAAAAACAAATATTCAACTGGGGTTATTGGGTTAAATTAACGGGAATTAATACAATTTTAGGTAATTATAACCCTTTTATCTAAATAATAATAATAATTTAATTAAACATTAAAGTATAAAATAACTAAGGTGGCCGCTCAATTTTTACAAATAATGAAAAGACATTGGCATTTGGCACTAAAGTACGGCATTATATATATTTTCTTTAGACACAATTTTCAATATTGCTTGCATTGAAATCCACTCTTTAAAAAAAACCTATAACTTAAACATCAAGAAAATTTCAGTTTACTCATTCAAATTAAATATTCTTTTTGTAAACACTGATGTGGTTTACTAACACTAAATATGGAAGAAATATGTAAACGTTACAATTTTTCAAGATGGAGCAAGTGATATAAATAAATACTACTACTACTAGTTGATAAAGTAAAGTAGTGTGGAAGGAAAAGAACGTGCCGGGTTGGCTTTGAGATCAAGTTTCATGTGCTTTTATGGGATTTGCAACTAATTATGAGCTGCTAATATATTTTTTTTTTATATTGAAAATAAATAAACATAGAAGAATAATTGCTACATCATGAAAGGAATATTCGAAAGAAATGGAGTACTAATTATTTAAATTATGAAATTTAGTTAAACTATTCAGTCCATCCATGAGCTTTGAATATTGAATATTAACTTACGAAATTTTAATTTTTCTCAATTATCTCATATACATATAAAATCTGATGCATAAAATGATATTGTTAGAGTAAAAAAGGAAAAGAAAAAAGTAAAAAAATATATATTCTAATAAAAAAAACCTCTTTTTTATTCCTTTTGAGCATCATCAAATACATCATTTTATAAACATATGGGACAATAAGAAAAAAATAATAAATTATGTGTTTTAATATTTCGTTTTTAAACCTTGTAATACTAATTAGATTTTAACTATATGATTTGTTAACTATTAGTATTTAAAATGTGACTCCTCGATTGAACGCCGACACTCCAATAATTAAAACTAGACCTCAGTAGCCATTATAAATTCTATAAAAATTTTGAACACTATAGCTTCTCAAATGTCATTGTATGGAATTTATTATTATAAGATAATATGGTCAACATAGAACGATATGGAGTATTTTACTTTTCGTGCATGATAAATAGCATAGCATTATTAATGGTATTAAATGTATGTAATGAAGTCATAAATAATAAAGTTGTACGCGAATGTATATATTAATCTCAGGAAATATTCATCAATTATTATAAATATTTCAGGCATGCTAGTGTATATATGAAAAATCTTATAGAGTTATTGCTACACATATTAAAATATTTTATAGTACTAATACGCTGTATCATGAATATATAAGGTATTAATAGTAGTCAAAGAAGTACGTACTTTGACTGCATTATTTATATCTCCAAAATTGAATACTTCATTTAATCACAGTTATGGCAAACTCAGAGAACTATAAATCTAATTTGAAAGTCATGAAACATTGAAAATGATACTTATGATGGGATGTTGACTATAAGAACATCTATGGCTGCCCGAGACTCGGCTGCCTGGCGCCCGTACAGGTACACTAGCGGTGCCACTGCAGCCAAGTCGCAAACGGAGTGGCTGCCATTCCCCACCACGCGGCTGAAAGCCGTGGAGGGTGGTTTGAGGCATCACCATGTCACAGTAGATGTTAGTGTTTTCATTTAGATTTTTTTTAAATTTTATTTTTGGTATATTTAGACAACGGTTGATTTTTCGCTCATTTATTTTGATTTTATATATATCACAATTTAAATAAATATTTAAAATTAAAAATAATACTAGTAAATGATGAAATTAAAAAAATTCAATTGTAGCTTGATAATTTTAATTATATTAAATCACTTAGCTATTTCTGTAGAATAGAAAAATATAAGTACTAATATTCTAAACATTCTAAACGTACTCTAGCTAATTGCTACTTCTCATCAAAGAAATGCTATATTGACTACATTAGGGTTTTGGGCTCATAAACTTATAATCCTTTATCTTAATTAAAATTTATTATACTACGTTTAATACACAATCTAATCTATAATTTAGGTACACAGTACACACAATTAATTTAATAATTATCTACTTTTGGCTGAACCTTGCAAGCTTTTCTACAATTTGTAATTAAATATATTTTCCATCAATCTCCATTAAAATATCATACTACGACTTTTCTAGATTTTTTTGTTACAAAAATTTATTTACATCTTCCGATTTCAATGCACAAACCTATCAAGATGTTTCTCGGAAAAGAACAATGAAAAGACAAATCCACAATAGTTAATTCGTGATAAGATTATATAATTCACTAATAAGTATTAAGTCTATGTTTTCCAAGCAAAATTTCAAAATCTTGATAAAAAAAGAGGTGATTAATCACCTAATACATGCTTTTGTAAATAGAAGTTCCGCTATTAGACCACTTTTGTCTGATCCAACTAAAGAAAAAACTGATTTCTCATTAATTCATGAAGATCAATTAATACACAGCTAATTTTGAACGAGTGTCTCCGGTGGCGCCCCTCCCACTCACCCCTCTCACTAGTCCTTCCCATACCACGTCAGCACTAGCCCTTCCCATTCCACTGCAATATCACTAGCTCTTCCCACTGCACTAGGACTTCCCACTAGGACTTCCCGCAATAAAATTAATAAATTCAAAATTAAAATTAAAATTTACGGAATTAAAATTTCGACACGAGCCGTATTTATAGAGTTTAAAAAAAAAAAATCGGTGGGACGTCCTACCCACGCCACACGTGGCGCCCGTCGTAGGACGTCGAGCCGAGGGGTGAGGCCATCGCAGGGGCACTCGGGACGGGCGTGGGCGCCCTTCCCGCCCACTATGGCGCCCGTCAGGTCGCCCGTCCCCGACGGGCGAGTGGGAGGGGCGCCGGTGGAGATACCCTAAGTGCAATCCCTAATCAATGCCAATAATCTCTATTCCGTGACAGTTTAGGTCATTATTTTTCAGTTTCGGAGCAAAAAAGTATCGACTGTTATACCATTATTACTACTATACAACAAAACTATACTCCTATTTCTTATAATTAAATTCTTGAGATATAGTTATTAATTTTGATGTCATACATTATTAACAAAACACACTTAGTATAGGTATGAGTTGGTCCGATGATAGATTGATTAATACATAAGACAAATATTTTAAGTTCAAACTAACCATTCTTTTAAATTTCTAATCTATTGGAGAGTAAATATTATTTAAAGATTTTATTAATATTATTATAAAACAATACACACAAATGCCATGTGGCACATTCTATCTTATAGAGTAGTAGATAGATAGGGTGGTGGTGGAAATAAAGAATTTGAGTCTTTGAGAATTGTTAGGAAGTGGTCCAACTTATTCTTGGTTACAATCACTCCATCCATCGTCAATAGGTCAGAGTTTGAGTCATTTTAAATGCGTGTGAGTTATAAATTATATGTTGACGCTATCAATTACTTGAATCCAAAATTTTATGAACGATTTTGTATATGTTAACATTATTAACTGATTCCTCATAATATAAATAGTCAAATACATTTAATAGCGAATCCAGAAAATGGAATTTATTCGAATCGCACACGGTTTACGCGGAACTGTCGCACATGGTATTTATAAGTGTAAGATTCTGCATATGCTTTTTTGAACGATTTAGCTTTTTTATATTTATCACACACGATTTCAATAATTATAGACCAAACAAATTCTCTAAATATATAAGATTTCACTGTATATGCTTTTTCCAAACAATTTATAAACTGAATTCTCTAAATATGTCTTATATCTAATAAATCAAATACATATTACCATAATAAATTGTGGATGGATTTCGACCAAATTGACAAATTGAAACTTCCAATCAAAACCATGTCATTGGTCTATAAATTTCTAAAAATAACTAGATGTATATTAAAATTACAAGTCAATTCCACCTCATCCTTATCAATTCCTTTTCCATTGCCACATCAATCTACCCAATTCGTTTCAAGGATAAAATAAGATAAATGAAAAGCTTATCTATAAAAATCAAAATAATTTTAGAAAAAATAAAATTGCATCTTAGAATAAAATAATAATATAAATATATATAAAAGCAGCACCAACAACCATAACCCCTATCCCCTTTCCACATTCACACGAATCACACCCACAAAACCCCTCTGGTTTTCCCAAAAACCCAAAAGAGGTTTTACCTGAGATTTATTGGCGTCACGTAAATTCGAAATTCTTGTTAACTGTATATATACAAAAAGGCAAAAGCAGAAGCAGACGTCCAGTATTTATCCTCTTATTCATCAGGTAATTGCTTTTTGTTTGTATCCTTCTTCTGCAATTCTAATTGCGTGTGTTGTTGGTGCGCCATTTTTGGGGGTTTTTGCCTTTCTACTCTCTTCGCCTCTGGAATTGCAATTCTGCTGGGGTTTAACCGATCCTGGTAAATTTGCTGTTTTGATCGTGATTTTCGACTGTAATTGTGGAAATTGAAGTTGATCCCGCGGCGATCTGGCTAAATTTGTGGGGTTTTGGGTGATAGAAGCGAACATTGGGGTTTTCTGTTTCTGGAATTTGTTGCCTTGATTTCTTCGTTTCTGCTTTATTTTTGGCATGGTGTGGGAGCTGATCGGGCTCTGGATTCGTGTAATTGGATCTGATGAGTGTTGATTTTTGATAATTTGGTTGCCTAGGAGCTGCGGATGGAGAGAATTATCTATTTTTGGGTTAGAATTGTTTCATTTCGTTTTGAGTCAACATATTTTTTGAGGCTTCATCTAATTACGATGAACTGTTTAGAGACAGAAGATTTTGGCTGGATCGATCAGGAGAACCTTCTTTATTTTGTAGCTGAATGATCTCGTTCAATTTCTATTTTAACCGAAACGCAATTTTTTTTTTCTTTCATACGCTGCCAAGTTTGGATTGTAGATCTGACTTCTCGATGGTCTTTTCTATGATAGATTCTTTATGCCTATATGTTTAGAAGATTGTTGAGTCTATGTTTCTCTTGCGTTATGGATAATAGATTTTTCATATTGTTTTCGGGACAGTACTTACTTTTCATCTCTCTCTCTTCCACATTGATCACCTATATTCTAATTCCGAGTTTTTTGTTTACTTTGCTTGTATTTATGCATAGTTAAGTACTTGATCTCTGATATGCTCTTGCATGGTGAATGTCTTGTAGTTTAAAGGTTATTTGGCAACCTCACGTTTCTTAAATTGGAGATCTCGCAGTGGTATGCGTTCTAGAATATGGTACCAAAAAAGAGGTTGGATTATCGGCTCAATGGTATTCGATCCTTCATTATTCCCAAAGCTCCCAGATCAATCAGGGTAACCATGTTTTCCGTTGCTTTCCATTATATTACGTATGTGTCCTGCCATCTGATGTTTATTTGTCATCGCAGAAGAGATGCCCACGCAAGAATCCAGTCGAGGACAACCAACTTTGTGCCTTTGAATTACTTGCAACTGTAGCTGGGAAGCTGTTACAGGAGAGTGAAAGTTCTGTTTCAAGTAATGTAGAAGCTCATACCGGCATTCTAAAAAATGAGAATGCAACGGAGCAGCATACAGATGAGCAAACTCCGAAATCAGAGAGTGTTGACCATGGAAGCTGTGCTGAGAGTTCTTTTATCCCCGTTCAGGAGCCCGATCTCTCATGGAATACTGTAAAAATAAAAATTAGTGATGATGATGATAATTGTTATGGGTGCAATAAACTGAGCACCAAGTTTAGGCCCTTTAGGCCACAGCCGCGCACTGGTCACTGAAGAATAAGGAAGATGCTGGCATCCAAATACCAGAAGATGGCCCCAAAGATAGGGAGTTGTGAACTCTATAACCTTAGTAAGTGTTAGCTTGCTTGCTTATCTGAGTTTGAAAATTACTCAAGTTGTCTGCATTTTCAGTAATCTAGTTTGCACGAGCAACTCTCCTTATTTAACTAATCGTATCCCTTCCTGTATGCTTTTTTGGGTTTTCAGGGAATGGAGTGAAGTCGTTTTACCAAAATAGGAAGAGAATTTATACCCAAGAGAGATGTCTACAAGCACCCTTCAAGAAAAGGAAACTGTTTGATCAGCATTAGCACAGTAGTAATAGCATTTCTAGCACCCAGTAGAAGGGGGATGTGCATGGACAAGAGTGATTCGGGCATCATGTTGGAAAGAGGTCCTCTATCATTCTTGTTATTTGAAAATTCTTTCTGTTGGTGTTATATACATATCTAAATAAGTATTATTAAATTTTGCAGTGACGGGCGGATCAAGCTCCAATGGAAGGCCATAAAAACGGCAAGGATCTTCATGGTATTAGAATTATTCTTCCGGAACTCTCAATTTTTTTTCTTTTATCTCTCTTTGTTGACATGAAGAAATTCTTACATTCGTGTTTTCTACTCTTTCAGTGAAGTTCATCATTAAGGCCTTTAAGGTACCGGAAATTTATATTGAAGTCCCTGAAACCGCAAGTGTTGGTCCTCTGAAGGTTTGTGTCTATTTTTTTCCTGATATGTTACTCTGTGCGGGGTAATGTATGCAAACAAGTATTAAGTTATATACTGGCCTGGATCTTTTTTAGAGAACTTTGATGGAGGCAATTACTGCTATTCTTGGAAATGGAGTACGAGTTGGGGTAGTTCTTCAAGGGAAGAAAGTTAGAGATGACAAAAGAACTTTGCAGCAGGCTGGTATTTCTTAGAGCGATCTTGACATTCTGGATTTTACATTGGAGCCGAGTTTTACAATTATTTGCTCAACCATGACTCAAAAAACTTACCTCAGTATTGCCATGTGATGCAGACGAGGAGTTAATGAGGTACAGAGTATGATACTTTTCTTAACCATATCACTGATCTTATCTACCTTGAGGGCTGAAGTTATTATATAATCTCTTAATTCCTTTCTGATTTGACATGCTTCTTGTTTATCATGATCTCCAGGTCTCCTGCCACTCCAATGGTTGATTCAGGGATTTCAAATGCCTTGGTAGATCCCCCTTTTGGTAAGTAAAGTTGATGATGGTGTGGTTACCAGTGATTTCATGTCTGCCCCACAGACTCCTACAGACGACACTGTGAATGGTGGGTTCCTGATTCCAACGCATTAGTTCCAGTTTCTCCAACGAACTCAGAGTCCCTTGTAGTAGTTCCAGCGAACCCCAAACCAAAAAATAATGAACCGTCACAGCGCAGAACTAGGAGACCTTTCTCCATAGGTGAAGTTGGGACCGGAAGGTAAGAATATAGTACAAAACTCGGTTTGACACTAATATAGCCCTTCAAGATTTGCTTCTGATCCATCCTATCACATTTTCGTTTCCAATAATGCTTTTGCTTATGCAGGTGGCGTGATGCCAAAATGGGTGCTTTCGAGCATGCAGATCATCGCACGTATGTCGACTTGAAGGTATCTATTTCAAGATGTCAGTTATCGATATATTTGGTATTATGCTTATGCTGTTTTGTCGGTCTTCGTGTGCAGTTTGGCCTTTTGGGTTTCGGTCGCTTTCTGTTTTCTTCTGTCTGTTAGGATGTGATAATCTTATATTATCTTCATTGGACAGACTCTTAGGAATACCATATTACCAACCGAATCTCATGAATTATAAAATTAAATGGATCTTTCAAGTGAATGTTATGGATATACTTAAGACTGATTAGGTGCTAATTCAGCTAATCAATAACTAGCTTTACTCCCATGTGATGTGCAATTTGTTGCTTATACAGGATAAATGGAAGACTCTAGTTCACACAGCCGGCATCTCCTCATCAGAGACGAGGAGAGCCGGTGCCTCAGGATCTGCTGGATCGCACCTTGGCTGCGCACTCCTATTGGTCTAAACAACAGGGGAAACAACATGGTGCCACCGAACCCCTTAGAACTGTGGACCCTAACAAGGAGGCGACGGTATGTCCATTATTGAGATGGAGACCCAATTTTCTTCAAATCAAGCCCGTTATTGCTAAATGATTAAAATTCTAAATTACTTTATTAGATAAGTATGCGTAGAGAATTGTTTCCTCACGATAATTATATAAGCATCATAACATCATCTATCGAGATATTGTTCTTGTTAGCATTTTTGTCTTATTCTATATATTTGTTTCAATTCTAATATATCAAAAGTTATTGTTAACGTTATTAGATGTACAATTTATTCTAAATAAAACTTCAATTTAATTATTTTCTCAATAACTCTAAATTCATAGAAAACAAATGAATGTATGATGTTAATAGAATTTATAAATTAATAGAGTAAATGCCAAAATTGGTTCTGAACATATGATCATTTTATGTTTTTGGTCCTAAACATTATCTTTTGGATTTTTTGGTCCTGCACATATGAAAATTTGATCATTTTGGTCCTCCGTCAATATTTCCGTTAGAAACTAACGGTCAACGGGTTTAAACCTGATTTTGACCAAAATTAACATTTTTAATTCTGATTTTCTCCTAAATTAATTCACTAACTATTATTATAAATATTCTTTTAAAATTAGAAAATTAGAATTAAATATTATGAAGAAACTTGGGGGGTGTTGAGAAGGGCCCAGCACCGTCGCCGGAGAAGTGCTGGAGCTCCGGGTGGTGGTGGTCGGCGATGCTGAACAGCGGCGAGGCGACGGCGGAGGTGTAGGGGTTCGCCGGCAGGTGCATTTGCGCGGGCGGGACGAGCGGCGGAGGGCGGGGCTAGGAGGCCGGAGGTGAAGTAGTCCATGGGAGTGGAGGACCAGTGCCTTGGGGCGGCGGAGTTGGAATTACCGATTCCGCCATTCAAGAGCTCGGTGAAGGAAGTGGTGTGAGAGATAGGGTTGAGAGAGGGTGGATGAGTCGACTCCTCCTTCTCCGCGACTCGCTCCTTGGCCCGCTCCCTCGCCTTGATTCTACTCTCAGATCTAGATAGACAGAGACAGCCCCGACCCCTTGCTCGTTTCAGATGTGCTGCTGCACGCCGACGATTTCGTCACCTGCTACAAGTAATTCAAATCGCCGCTGCCGTCCAAATTGACTTCACCGGAGTCGAAGCAGAGGTGAGCGCAAATGCACCTGCCGGCGAACCCCTACACTTCCGCCGTCGCCTCGCCGCTGTTCAGCATCGCCGACCACCACCACCCGGAGCTCCAGCACTTCTCCGGTGGCGGTGCTGGACCCTTCTCAACAATCCCCCAAGTTTCTTCATAATATTTAATTCTAATTTTCTAATTTTAAAAGAATATTTATAATAATAGTTAGTGAATTAATTAAGGAGAAAAACAGAATTAAAATGTTAATTTTAGTCAAAATTGGGTTTAAACTCGGAGGACCAAAAAATCCAAAAGATAATGTTTAGGACCAAAAACGTAAAATGATCATATATGTTCAGGACCAATTTTGGCTTTTACTCAAAATATTAATAACAATTCATAAGAGCATCAAGGGGCGCCCTAAGGTCCGCCCTATAGGGCGCCCTATGCTCCGCCACATCAGCATTTTATCCTCCTACCCTTCCACCTACAGTGGGACGCCCTAAAGTCTGCCCTATAGTTTTTATATTTTTATTTTATATTTAATTTATGTTTTCAAATATATCAAGCAAAATAATAAAATAAAAAAGCACCACAATTAAGGCAAATCCTACATTTACTTAATTAAAAAAAAGTTACAAAGTGGAAATAAAAAACAAGTGCACTACAGATAAAGAGGCTAGTCTAAAGCATTCCCAACTGGCGGCAGGGTGGGGCGGGTGCGCGGGTGGGAGACGGCTCCATGTCTGGCTTAGGAAACGTGTTAGACCCAGCAAATTATAACGTTTTTCACATATAACCGATGCATGAAATTAGCCTTATCAATCACCGAGATTCATTGTGGTGTATGGAAGAATGAGATAGAGAATAGAGAATGAGATAGAATAGAGTGAATAGAAGTATAAAATGGTGAAAATATATATAGATTTTGAAGAATTAAAAAAAAATGTGTGCAATCGTCTGCGGTATAGTCTACGTTGCCGCAGTGGGACGGATGATACCACAAACGATGCATGGTTGAAGGTCTATCGTTCGCAGACGAATTTACCATTGTCCGCATGGCTACAGTGGCGGACGATAGTCCGCCCGATACAATCCGTCCCACTGTGGATGCTCTAAGATATTACATAAACTAAATAAAATAAAATAAAACAAATAATATTAACATTAACTACATCAGAATGACGCCACGAATTGTTAGGAAATTTGGAAAACTCAAGTCGATTACAGACTTTAACTTATTACAACAGGAAAAAAAACAAAAACAAGTGAAATAAAAGTTCAAAATAAAAGTAATAAAAAAACCAACCCAATCATAGTTAAATCAAGAAAAACCTTTATTACATCCTAACTAGTGCTCTCGGACCCGCTATGCACCTCAAGCTCACTATATAGAAGCACCTCAAATTCACTACGCATACGAACATGGCTAGTTTTGAGAATTAAGAAAAGAGTGTTCTTTAAGTATCTAAACGAAGTAGTTGTCATCTTCGAATTTACTTTTAACAAGTAGTGATCATCTTGAATTTGTCTTTTTCTAAGTGGTTATCATCTTGGAATGGTATCAAGACGGTTTTTCTGATCCGAATAATGATCAGATAAAGTAAGTATAGATTTATAGTTAAGTACTCCACTTAAGTAGTAAAACAATAAATTTATAATGATCATTTCTTATGAAATTAAATAAATAGTTATACATTTATAACGAGTGCAATAAACCCTGAGAAAACCCCCTCTTCCTCTTTCCATAGCTGAGCAAGAAATGAGTGGAACTCCAGATTTCTTCTACAGGGAAGCTCAGCGCCTTGGTTATGTTGCTCGCTCTGCTTTCAAGGTCTCTCCCTCTCTCTCTAGATTCCTCACACTTGTTTCTCTCTCCGAATATCTGCGAATAATTCTGTTCAATTTAATCGAATTTTAACTGAAAATTTTACTCAATTTCAGCTGATTCAGATGCAGAAGCAGTACAAAATCATAAGCCCCGGTGGCTCTGTTCTCGATCTAGGCTGCGCTCCCGGTGCTTGGCTTCAGGTACATAAAGATTGAATTTTTATTGAGAAGTAAAATGTGGTGTGATGATTTGTTTTGTGCGAATTGTAATCTGGTTTTGACTAATCCGTAATGAAGGTGGCATGTCAGAACTTGGGGCCATTGGAAAAGGGTGGAGCAGTTGTGGGGATTGATACTAAGGTTTCTTCACATTGTAGCTCATTTGTCTTTAACTTATCTTGTTTATTGGATTGTGTTTATTTAGTCGATTTGTGGGGTGTGGCGCAGAGTAGAAGGTTAAGGTGCCGCCCCAACACTGTGATTTGAGGGTTAAAACTGTTTGTGGTGATGTTATGAAGCTACCAAGAGAGCAAGTTAGAGCACTCTCGCCTAAGGTATACGGTTTACTACTCGAGCTTTGGGTTTTCGAAGCACTTTGGTTTCCTCTGATTGCTTGTAAATGCAGTTTGATCTGTTTGCTCTTAGTTCTTTTTCTTCTTGAATAATTTGTGTGGATGTTTTGGCTGATTTAAGTTGGTAAACGGTGATATTTCTGATTACTTTGTGCCTAAAATGTATGAACTCCTACTAAAGAGCAAGTTAGAGCACTCTCTCCGTGTATGGCCTACTACTCGAGCTTTGGAACTTTGAATCAATGCTGATTACACTCACTTTGGTTTCTTCCGATTGCTACTAAATGTAATTTGATCTGTTTGCCCTTATTCTTGTTTCTTGAATAATTTGTGATTGTGAGGATGTTTAGGTTGATTTTTACATTGGTTGAAAGGTGATATTTCTGATTACTTTGTGTCTGAAATCAGTAAATTCCTACCAAAAGAGCAAGTTAGGCACTCTCCCCTAAGGTATACGGCCTACTACTCAAGCTTTGGATCTTCGAATCAATGCTGATATACATACACTCGGGTTTCTTCGAATTTCTAGTATATGCAGTTTGATCTGTTTGCTCTTACTTTTTTTCTTGAATATAATACTCCGTTAGTTAACGAATTGGGAAGGTCAGGAGAATGTTAAGTTGATCTATTTCAGAACTGTGTATCTAATGTTGCATGAGGGAGGGAGTTTTGTGCAAGACTGTCTTACATGTCAATACTAGTCAGACGGTACTCATATTCATATGCAAAACAACCAAACATAGACTTAGACCTGCCTATTGGTAGCCCAGGGTTTTGACTAGTTAGACAGTGGTCTCACTGAAACTTTTGTGTAGTAATGGATGAGTCTCGGACTGACCAAAAACACATGATTCCGATATGCATTTCACAATTTACTTGCAGCAAAAGGGGTTCTCCGTCATCCTATCAGACATGTGTCCGCTAGTTTCTGGAATCACAAGTAGAGACGCAGCTTTATCTGTGGAGCTTGGGATGCGAGCACTTGACTTGGCAGTTGGAACGACAGCTGCAGTAAACAATGCCCCACAGGAAGTTGAAATAGACAGTTCCGGCTCAGCCCTGGATACCGGTCGTTTACTAAAACCAGGAGGTCACCTTATCATTAAGCTTCTGGAAAGTGAAGATATAAAAGGTCTGCTTCTAATTCCTCATTCGACCTGTTCTCTTCAAGTTTCTTGCTGAACTTTCTCTCGTCTTTCCTGTTGATTACGCAGAGTTCAACCAAATATGCAAGCCACTCTTCAGAAAGGCGTCGTGGTTGAGGCCTAAAGCAACCAGATCATGCTCAAGAGAGATCTATCTAATCTGCCAAGGCCTGCTTTAGAAGCAGCAGATTGTTACTCATAACAAAGGGCAAATACTGTGTCAAAGAAAATGTGAAACTATAAATGCATAATCATGGAACAATGCCACCTTGGCTATTGTGTGCCTTTGTTTATTAAAAACCAATTTTGTTATTTTGAGGTGCAATCTTCAAAGCCAATTTTTTTTAGGAAATGTAAAACTTAAGATTAAAACCTCAAATAAAAAATACAATTAATAATTGCACAAATTTTACTGTCAATCGTATCATTCTAAACCTTATTCCTGCACAAGACAAAAAAGGGGTAAAATCACTTCACAATTCCACATCAAATAAAAAGGTTCAAAAGAAAAATACAAAAATGTTCCTATTGTTCATGGTTTTATAAAGGGATAAAATGTCTTTCAAATCACAATTTTTGTTACTTCTGAAACTAGAAAATAAAATCATAATCTCATTAATATGATAGCAAAAATAATCTCCTTTCCAAAATAACAAATTCTTTTATCCACAGGAAGTCCATTTATACTAAACTCAACCTTATTTTCTTGCGAATGTGAGAGAACACTATAGTTTCCAAAAGTTAAAAAGAAATTGATTCAACTGTTTATGAAGTTCTGTAAATGCTTAAATTTGAAGGGAGATTAATTTGCTACAAACTAAAAAATTAGGTCTTCATTGCAACATCTAGACACACTTTTGCAAACAAAAACTGATTTTGTTATTTTGAATTGAAAGATTCAAAAGTCAAAACTAAAAAAGTGTAAAAATTAGTATTAAATCCTCAAATAAATAAACAAATACAAAGAATAGCTCCACATTTTGCTGCTACTGTGCACAAGTTGGGGAAAGAAAAAAAAAAAAAAAGGAAATTCACTTTACAATCTCCACATCAGATAAATAAAAAAAAATATAAAAATGGTCTTTCTTATTATTTCCTATAATCACTTCGTCATCTGATTTGAGTTCTTCCTAAAGACCAAAGGCCAGTGTCCTTCACCTGTGCCTGAATGTCACAAACAACAAACAATTAGTTCAAAATTCAGTGCTGCCATTGTGTTTGATCGCCGTCTTTTTGGCTTGAGTGTTTTGCAACATGCGAAAAAACGACATGTTGATACTTACAGGCGTTTTAACGGATGGAAAGACATTCCAGAATCTGAGTGTCTCGTCTCCTGCTCCGGTGACAATAGTCTGTAAACACATACCAATTCAGGCCTAGTTATTAAAAGTGTCGAAACAACATGGTAAGTAAAGACTCAATGAATGTGCTTGTTTGTTTGAATGATACCTGACCATCAGGAGACATTGCCAGGTACAATACCCTCAAACCATGCCCAGTTAGTGTTGCAACCTACAAAGAAATGGCACGAAGATGATTATGAGAGTTCGTTTGAAAAGACACGACACGATAAGGAAAAACCATCAGTTTTACCTTTGACATAGTTGGATACTTCCACACCATTATTTGGTTCTGGGAATATCCGTGGGTGCTCACTATTTCATTGACATTCTTGCTCCAAGCTAAATTGCAAACCTACGAGAATCACTAGCTCGATTTAGGAAAAGCTGATTCTATATGTATGGAACAACCATCTTGTGAGTTTCTCAAGGCTAACCTGGCTTCCTGTGTCGACACTGTTTAGTTGATTGCCGCTCGTGGTGTTCCAGAAACGGATGCAACGATCAGCAGTTCCTCCTCCGGAGGCTAGAAGACCGTTCTGGTGAGGTGACCAGGTAATGGCTTTGACAGCAGCTGTATGCTCCGTTAGTCTCAAAATCGGCTGCTGGGAGTGCTGATTCCACACAAGTAACTGAATCCAACCAAGGTTTATCATACATACATCTTCAGTTGGTAGAATCCAATTTGTGTATGATTAAGATAGTGAATAACATCTATACCTGGTTGTCATTTCCACCGGATGCAAGCTCTCGGTCGTCATGGGACCACTTCAATCCACACACCTAATGTGTCCAAAACTTGGTTAGCCTTTGATCATCAGTGGAATCGAAGTGAGACAGTTCTATATCTAGAGAGACGAAGAATCTGGTTACCTCGGATTTGTGTCCAATAAGCTTGCTGATATAATCACTTGGAACACGAAGATCATGCTGAAGTATGTTCCTGTCTCTGCTTCCAGAGGATAATATCCGTGAACTCCATGCCAGTACTCCTGCTCTAGTTTGATGGCCGGACATTGTTCTTAGACGCTTGCACTGAGTCCCGTCCCAAACCTACACCACAAACCACATATGAGACGCTTGCAACCTTAATGCTATAGCTTCGCAACAAACCTTTCAGCAAGTTTACCTGAACTTGACCTAGACTTGTACCGACTGATATGTAAGAGCCCTCTCGTGTCCATTGGACCGAGCATACGCTGTCATTCGGTCCCAAGTCACACAACTTCGTTACCTGTCAATAAATGACCTCTCAGTTAGATGTTTCTTGCAGAATGAAGATGGATACTAACAAGACAGAAAACAATGAAAGCAGCCATTCAAGTCGTAATAAAATTTAGAACTCACTTTACTATTCGAAGCACTCCATAAATAAACACAAGTTCCCAATCCCACAGCAAGAACATTCTGAGAAGACCAGTCAACCAAGTTCAGATAGAAATCATCTTGAAGCGATGGTGCATCAAGTACCTGCAACAATGTACTCATTGAGTTGAATAACGATGCACTTGGTGACCTAAAAATCTTGAATCCCAAATCCCAACTTCACATTCATAGCTCAAGGAAAATTTATAATTCAAGCTAACTATATATAGTTATGTACATGATTCTCTGACAGAAAAGCTTATTTCATTGATAACTTTAAACTTAATGAACACTAATAGAAAGCCATAATCTTCTTGCTACTGAATATACATTAGGTATACATTAGCTCCATTTCATAAGCTAAGACCAATTACACATTAGGTTTAAATCTTCTAGTCTTGCCACTAAAATTCAGCACCGTTTCATATACTCTACTCAGTTATTAGTGGAAAACATGAGCTGATTTATCAGGGTTTAAAAGCAATTATCAAAATATCATAGAATAACATACATTGCTTCCACCTGTAGCAGAAACATGATCAACAAAAGTATACCTTGTGATAGATACACACAATTCAAGCTAACTATCCCATTGATGATATTGGTCCAAACATCATAAACATAATGGACACTATTAAAATTCAGTCTTTACTACTGATTTCAGCTCCATTTCTTATACTAACACCAGTTACACATTAGTTAAATCTGAACAAATTAATTCTTCTAGTTTTGCCACTAAAATTCAGCTCAATTTCTACTTCTATGCAGTAATGTTTAACAACCAATTGAAAATCATAAACACTATTCAATTGTTAGTGAAAAACATGAGCTGATCAGGTTCACAAATAAATGTACCTTGTGAGGCGTTTTGGGGACCTTCCTCGGCGGCTTAGGCGGCGTCGCCGCCTCCCCAGAACCCACACTATCCTGCCCCAAAATTGACGGCGAAAACGGCGAATTAGGCCCGGAGGAGTGCTGCTCCGTCTTAAACCTCAGCATGTTCTTGCTCGGACTAATCGGAGAACCACCTCCCCTAACACCACCCGAACCAAAATCACCGGATCCGAAATCAGTCCCGAAGAGCTCCGTTTTCAGCAACCTATTGTACGCATCGCTCGCGCCGCCGCCTTCCTTCACCGGAGACGCCTTCTCGATCAGACCGAACGTGTGCAGCCTCGACGAAGATCTGCAGGGGATGAATCTGTCGCTGCAGGAAGACGTCGATTTCGACGGCGACAAATTCGCGATGGTCCTCGGAGACATCGATTTCAGCGGCGACGCGAGCTTAATCGGCGATACGGTGGAGAGCGTGTTCAGCTGCAGAGACGTCTCCGACATCGACGCCGGCAGATTGAGGCCACGATTTCTTCGCTGAGCATTATCCATTTTTTCAATTTTTTTTTTAGTTGAGCTATGAAGAAATTGGGGGAAGCTGAAATTGATCGGTTTTGTGACAATGAAGCTCGTGGAAAAGGCCTCCTTGCGAAGGCTTTTGCTTTTCTCGGCGAAGAAATGGTGAAGAAAGTGTTAATGGCGGAAGAGAGAGAAAGAGAGGGAGAATAAGTAAAGGCTCCTCTTGCCATAAAAGCAAAACTAGCCGTTACTATAAAATGGATTATTTATTGTTTGATTGGAAAATTAATTTTTTTTATGGTAGATTGTTTATTTGTGTGTTTATTATAGTCTTGTTTTTTCTTTTTCATTTACATTGTTATGATATTTTTCTAAAATTAGTATTTGGGTTATGCACGTGGAGGATTTTTTAGGAAAAATTAGAAAGTTGGATATAATTAACTAACGAACATGAAATGTCGACGAGAGGCTCGACAAGAAGTGGAAATCCGAGCTAAAATCGTAATCGTGATGAGATAATGCATCTGCAGCAAAGCTATTCTTTGTGTTTGATATTGAGCTACCTTCAAAATTGAGTATGAGATTCAGTATACGAGATATTATAATTAGGGATGCCATATTTAGTTAGGAACAATGATTGAACATGTTCTAGAGTCTAGACCACGTAATGCATGCCACATTTCAGTAGAATTGACAAATCATATGAGTTGGGTCGTCATCAAGTCAACCTAATACAATTGGTCGGATTCGGATTATGCCTTATTGTGAGTCCTACTTTAAATGTCCTTTACATAATCAAATTGTTATTCCTTTGATTCAGTGATTGTAAAATCCTTTAAATACTTAATCATGTATTTTATCAATTCAGATTGAAGGACAAAATTGCCCAAAATATAACGAAGTTCGGTCAATTTATGGTGAACATTGCAACTTAACAAAAATAGCCTATTATATCATCCTTTTTATATATTTTTTTTTCAGTTGTCAAATTAATTTAGATTAGAAGGATATTGTATATGACATGGAAGCCGAAACCCAAAGCTTTAATGCAGATTTATACTTCAATAAAAAAATATCCATGGATAAAAGTCTGAAAATATAGAATATAAGATTCGGTTTATGTATTTTGACTTCCAAATCATAACAATATCTCTAATATTCAAACCAACAGGACAATTAAGAAAAATGTAAAAAATGTACTAGCATAATTGACTATATTTAAAAGAAAAATGTAAAAAATGTACTAACATAATTGACTATATTTAAAAGCTGTGGGATTAATAAGAAATTGACCAAACTTTGTCATTCTTCCGTCCCTTTCTAGAACCTATAATTCTCTCTCTTCATTTTTATTATACACTTTTGTCATTAATTATTAAAAATTCTAGTACAACTCACTCTGTTCTACTAAAGAGATTATATTTCTTTTATCTCATCCAAGATAACTCATTACTAAAGATAAAAACATATTTATATCTACTTTTTTTTTTTAATTTTTTTTACTTAACACATAAAATAAAATTACATAAAATTTCGTCCACTCAAGGAAAGGGTATCTTCCTCGGACGGCGGAGGGAATACTAGTTTCTCAAATACAAGTCCAAAATACAAGAGTTGTTGAAACAGGCGTTTTGGGCTGGCCCAGTTTGTGTCTTGTTTTGGCCCATTAGCCTTAAATTTTTTGTTGAGTTTTTAATATCCCAAGTGTTTAACAATATTTTTGTTAATTTATTCAGTTAATTACAAATATACCTTTGTTAGTATGATCAAATAATTTCCCCTCTTTATGTTTTAACTTTGAACCATCTCTAGAAAATTCTGATTTATTGATGGTCAAAAGTAAATTCAAATATATATGTCCAATTAAAGCTTTTAAATGAGTTTCCCTTTCCAAATTCCAAGTATATTAATTTTCATTAAATCTTTTTTCATTATTTATTCCATGAAGTCATGAAAACTTTAATTAGTTGGAGTTATAATGAAAGGTATACTTATGAATCTTTAATAATTTAATACCAAAGTTTTAAGCATATAACTGTAATTGCAGATCTTTCAGTTCGTATATTTGATTTTTGTTTTTCATTCTCTTATTCACCACTTATTGTATCATTTCATGATATATTTTAAAGTTAGCTACCCGTTCATCATATTGATGCTATTCATTTCGTAAATGTTACAAGATATCAAGCCAAAAAAGTATCGAACACTAAAATATAGTAGCACAATTACTTTTGAATAAAAAATTGTAAA
This sequence comes from Salvia hispanica, assembly GCF_023119035.1. NCBI lineage: Eukaryota > Viridiplantae > Streptophyta > Magnoliopsida > Lamiales > Lamiaceae > Salvia > Salvia hispanica. The sequence continues at coordinate 24,661,880 of NC_062965.1, forward strand.
TAAAAAAGTAACAAAATCAGCATAGGTTGAGAAAATCTGCGGATGAACACATGAAACAGAAGCTGAAACAGAAGCAAGGGGTGCAATACGAATCATATCGTTATATGTCAACATCATCCACGAGAAGAGACTACGTAGTCTCACACCAGCTTCAAACCGAATGAAAATTTACAAAACACACGACAAAGCATCCACCAGCCTAATAAACTAAAAGGGAGAAAACACCACAAAAAGAAAAAAACATGCCAAACAAGAACCAGAATTGCACTGAGGATTGAGAAACCACAAAAGCAAGAAAAACCATAAACGTAAACAACAATTACACTATAGACTTAATCTACGTCGATCCTATAATGTTTATCAAACCTTAAATTATCTATATGTATTGTGTTATATAATGTGAAGAGTGGAAACTAATTATTATATACAATAAATCTAAAATATATATGAACTTCAAGAATTACATTATTACATCTCTAGTTTGATTGTTGTTTTTTTTCCAAATTTTTTCAAAACTCCATAAGATGATAATGTACAAATCTTAGAGCAAAATAATTTTTTGTAGTTTTACAATACAACAAAAATTTGGTGCCAACCTATTGCATCAAATTCTCGGACCACTTATCGAAAAAAAAAGAATTTAATTTTTTTCACTTTTCATTTAATTTTTTTAAAACGAAAACGTACAATTTTAGACCCAATATTTTGACTCGTGTTAGAACACAACGGAGTAATATATTTTGTTTTTAAACATACAATTTTTTTTCGGCAAAACACATTTTTAGGTCCTTATACTTTAATCAAAATGTTCATTAGGTCATCGTACAATTTTTTCATTTTAATAGGTCCTTATACTTTTCTCATAAATTTCATCACATCCTCGTACAATTTTTTCGTTTTAGTAGGTCCTTATACTTTGATTATAACTTTTATTAGGTCCTTATACAATTTTTTATTTTAAGATATTCTTTTACTTTTATCTTAGATAATAATTTATATTTAATTAAATTGAATGAACCTTTTAATTTTATTATTTAACTTATCTTATGATTATAAATATTCAGGGAAACGTATCTTTCAATATAAATATAAATAATTAATTAAAAATTCAGATAGTTATTCTAAAAAAACTTCGATTTTAATCTTCAATCATCACGGTTAATCTTTTTATTATTCTCTACAACTTATTGAGATTATTGGATAACAAGATGATATTATCTTTATAGACTAGCTAAGTTAAATAATGGAATATTAAAAAGTTCATTAAGTTTAATTAAATTTAGATTATTATCCAAGATAAATGTAAAAAAGTCTCTAAAATAAAAGATTGTACAAGGACCTAATGAAAGTTATGATAAAAGTATAAGGACCTACTAAAACGAAAAATTGTACGAGGACCTGATAAAAATATTGTGAAAAGTATAAGGACCTATTAAAACGAAAAAATTGTACAAGGACCTAATGAACATTTTGACTAAAGTATAAGGACCTAAGAATGTATTTTGCCATTTTATTTCAGTACTGCTAAATCGAAACACAAGCAAAATCCACATGCATCATTTAGGTATGATAACGGAAAGAAATCCACATTAGTTTTGCTATATCTTCTTGCAATTCCACACGAAATTCAAACCCATTATAGCTTAACTCTTATTTAAAAAACAAGCCGAAGTAGATTTGAAAACTAATTAAATTCTTTGGATACGAATATATCAAAATTTAAATTATATAGCTTCCAGATCGAAAAATAATTGAAAACTCATTTAATTTTTAGATATAAGTGGTCCAAATTAACAACAAATTATTGGAAACTTATTTGCAAAATCGAGAAATTATTCAGTACCAGTTCATTTATTTTCATCACTCATATATGTTTCCATAAATCATTCAACTTATTAGTACTATTTCTAGATTTACTTTATTACCACATTAATTAAATTAAGTTGCACGTTTTATAAAACCCAAAGCATTAAATGTACAGCCGATTCTGCAAATATATGCACCATTTTCATTATTATAGCAAGATTTCCGAAATAATGTTTATCTATGTACAACAAGAAAAGGGAAAAAAATCCCAGAGAACAAAGAGAAAAATGGAACAAGCTTTCTCTACACTTGAATAATATGCTTGTAACCAGTGTTGCCTTGATCATTGTTTAACAAAGAATATTGATGAATAAATTCAATAAGTATACATATTTTTTTCCATAAAGGAAAAACATAAACCATCCTATTTCTACTTAGTAAAGAACAATAAAATTAATTACTAGTACTACAGATTCGATCTAATTCCAGAGAAAATACTGAAATGTTTTAAGGTTAATTTAATATTTACAAGCCTTTAATTGAAAGGTGAATCAACCTCCTTTAATTAATGAAATAAGTCCAAGGAGACCAATGGTAAACGTGGAGCCTCCAAATATTTACCGCCAGAGTATTCGTACATGAATTTAATATTATATATTATTTTTATCATAATTCTATAGAGTAATTATGGAATTAAAAGTGGTATGCCCCCACTCTAACTTTATAGTACATTATTATTAGTAGTATGAATATTGACATTCACCCTAATTTATTAAAAAATGGTAACTGAATTATTTTGTGGAAATATTTCACAAAACATATAGAAAAATTTCTCTCATTAAACCAACTAGAACAAAAATTCCAAAACTGTATACTATTAAAAATAATATGTTTAAAAATATGGAGGAGAAATGTCAATGATCTTTATCTGAAGAATAGGACATATATTATCATTAAAAAATCGCAAATTAAAGGAACATAAGATAAACTAATAATATCTATTTGAGAAAAAAACTTGAATAATTGAAAAACACTTGATTTTCATTAAGGCTTGAGTAGTTGAAAATTCTCTCAATGTGTAGGAAACAATCCGTTTATCAACCTCAAAAAACCTTTTATCAAACTCAAAATTTCTAATATATTCAAGAAAACAACTTTTCAGTAACAGGAAACAGATCACTACATGATAAAAACAACTCCAAAAAATGAAATTCTCCACCACAAAAAAAATCTAAAAACCCTAAAAATAATTCATCACATACCTCATGAAAAAATCTGAGAAGTAACAATATAGTCATTCATTGCCGCTGCAGCATCATCAAGATTCTCAAACATATATTCCAGACTAAACAAGAGATTATAAAAAAACATTTCTTTGTTGGAAAGAAAAAAGTTGGGACCCTTTTCTCCAACACAAAATCTCATGTAGCCCTAGAAAAGGCATGTGAATCTTGATGATGCTCCATCAGCAAAAACCGACTGATCTCCCTCTCTCCCTCTCTCTCTCAACAAAATTATTGAAAGGCAAGAGACACTGAACGTAAATTGGGGGATTCCAAAGATTAAAAAAACCCTAATTTGACATCACTAACAAAGTGAGATCCAGTTGGAAGAAGGGAGCTTTTACATGATTATGAACAACAAGAAGGGGTGTGAAATTGGGGGTTTTGGGAGTGATGATTAAAGAGTGAAAAGAGGGGTTTATTTATAGACCTAATTTGTTTCAAAGAAGGCGAGATTTCAGGTGAGAAAAGATCTCTGCAAAATCAAGAGAGAGAGAGAGGAGTAAAAGGGGGGCCTGTAACAGATAAGCATCGCAATCGGCAAACTTAGCAGGAAATTTAATAGATACTGAGGGAGGGCAGTTGCCATACAGATATACGAGGAAGGGAACTGCTATTTTTACTCTGTGTTATAGAATGTCTGAGTGTGTGTGAGAGAGAGAGAGGGGCTCTACTATTAATTAGGGATTGGAGGGGATTTGTTGCGTACTGCACAAGACTTGGCCGGAATAGACATTTGACAGACAGCTTCAGGCCTCTACCTAGGGTTTTTCTTGCTTCCTTCCGTTCAATTTTTCCCATTTTTGGGCCCTTTTTAGCTTTGCTTTTCTCGTGCAAAACCCACGAATTATTGCTCTTAATTCAAATCTTTCAAATTACAAATTCATTTCTTTTACTATCCATTGATTATGGGTTCAAACTTCAAACCCACTGAGAGCATCCGAACCGATTCGGTTCGCTTGTAAATTGTAATCGACCGGGCGAATGAGCCGCTCTGACGAGGAATTAATTTAATTGAATTGATGGTTAAGAAAGTTGATGGCGGATTTGGGAAATAAAACTATATATTCGGGTTGAAGAAGGTTGTCCACGTCATAATGTGGCGATAGTCGCTAAAAAGGGATGACGGACAAATAATGATACGGAAGCCCAAATCCAAAGTGTTGGGCGGAGTTTCCGCATTGTAAGGTTTGGGGCAACTCCAAATGCCGGATTAATTGAAGTTTTTCGGCTCTCGGGGGCTATGGTGGGTTGGATGAACCCCGACCCCAGCGGGATCCACGAGAAAATAATTAAGATTTTGGGCTTCTAAAGAAATGTTTAATTAATGGTTGTAAAGTAGTAATCCTATGAGAAAAATTTACGAGATTCGTTGGAGCAAAATAAATTATATGCGTACTAGTATATTAATAGAAATGTTGAATAGTATATAAATTTGGAAGCATAAAGTATAGGTAATTATTTATAATAAAAAGATTGTATGTATAATTAAATTAAGAGTTTACATCCAGTTTTCGCTAACTAAAACACACAAATACGTTCATCCTATATTCTGTCGAAATTGCTTGAAATAAAGCATATTACTTCATTATCTTAATTCTAGCTTCGTTTATCTTTAATTATTCACACCTACATTCTGCACTGCATACATAGTATTTCCATACATGGATTTTTCTTTAATTTTATGAAAATCAATATTTTTCTCTAAGGGGACTGTAATCATTTCCTGTATTTCTTCTCACTGCTAACCAAATTTGGAAGGTCGAGAGAGAGAACACATTTATTACTTTGGTAGAGGACTAGAGGTTGTAGCAAAAAAAGTAGTACGATAAATAATAAATCAATTACTAATTAATTTAATCTCTTTCATTATCATGAAGAATCCATTTGTGGGTAGGTGTAGTTATCTCACAAAGTTAATGTCACACCTTTTAATATTGGAGTTATGGCTTCTCCACATGATTTTTGAGGGTTTTCAGTAGTCACTTGTTTCTTTTTCTTGTGTGACATACTCGACTTATAATATATTTGTGAGACATATAATTATAAATTTATAATAATAATTCCTATATTAAGATTTTGAGATGGTGCACAATACCAAGAATTAAATGTGATAAAGCAATTGGCCCCGTTTAGGTGACACATTGAGTGCGCCTATATATTGTTTTTATTTATATGCACTATATATATATATATATATATATATATATATTTTTATCTTACTCATTTAAGATATTTCATGCACTAAAAGATTCATTATTGGGGGCCTTGGTTTTATGGATATCCTTATAGAATGCATCATGTGTCGATAAAATTGATTTTGAACTCATTTGCTCAAATGGTCAAATTACCAATTGCTACAAATTAAATTTTAAGATCCGTCACATGAAGCTATTATGGAAAATTAACAAGAAATACTACTATATAGGAAGATTTGAAATGAAAATTATTTGTTTAAATTTAGAATCTGAAAACCATTTTCAGTTCTTTAATCATGAAGTTCTGCGGCAAATTCGTTTTGATGGACGAATTGTGTGACCTAGATTCGAAATTTTAAATTCTTATTTAATTTGTGACTTGATTAGAATTTTATGAGAAGTGACATACTCATTTGTATATTCGAGGTTTTTAAATTGTTCACTCTGTGATGTTATGTAATGTACTATAGTATAATAATCAATTCGTTATTGTTGATGTTATTTTGAACTACAACTCGTGCATTTAATGTGACTCGGACCCTTGTGATTTTGCAAAACAAAATGGTAAAGTTATTAATTTAATTTTTTTTTAATATACTGTACGTTTTATTTCAAAAGACAGTGCAACGGTAATGATACATTTATGGACATTTACTATTACCGTGGAATTTCAAAATGGAATTCCAATTTACATGCACCTATAGAAAATTTCATAGAAATAGTTGTATATGATCTACATATATGTCCATCAGCCATCAGGTAAAATTAGCTAGCTAGTTTCATTAATTAGGATTATATCTAATGTGATACAAACTTAAAACCAAATTGCGTATGCTATTAACCTTTTCACAATGTATGATACGTATGTAAATATACATTGAAAGATAAAAAAAATACCACTACTAATTAATAAACTTTGTTAAATTACACTGGTTTTCCAATGAAAGTGAATCTATTAATTAGATATGCAATTCAACGAAACTCACCCTCCTTTGTTTCACAACAATCTTTATGTAAGTCAACTTCATCAGTTTTCAGATTGGAATCCTATCATTCGAACATATGAGCTTCATCTCTTTCTCACGTATGTGTCCTAATTGATAATGGTCACAACTATTGAAATTATTCTCTTTCTTAACTCGAGCTACTATGAGAGCATATCTAGTAGTCTTTCAACTATTGTAGCCAACCTTATTGAATATCCTTATTACTCCATTAACTTGCCCATTTGAAAGTAATTTCTTTACAATCCCATAATGTGCCCATAATCTTCGGGGTGCGTCATCTTACTAGCCCAAAATCGAACGTATCATTTTATCGGTATCTCTGAATGAATGGAATGACACTCCAGAATCCATCATTCAAACTACAATGAGTTGTTCACTCTCAAGACCAATCCGTCATTCTGACTCATTTTGTTTTTCTTCCATACATCAAACTCATATTTATAATGCGAATTTAATCGAACTTCGATCTTACTTGATTTTGCCTTCGCTTCGATCCAAATATTCTAGAAACCCGATTCATCAAACTTGTCGACTGAAATATTCCCATCGCTCATCGTCGTGATTCCTCTCTCTGACACCAGTTATTGGAAATAACACACACATAATCGCGAAAAAAATAACAAAGAAGACGGTAATTGATTCCCGTGTTCAAAATAACTCATCAGGCCTGTAAACACTAGTTATAATCTGTATCAAACTTACGAGACAATATCACATGTTGATAGAAAAATATACTCCATGTTCTATTGCACTTGAACATTTTGTAATTGTTCGAATTCTACCATAGTAAAATTGATTGTGTAGTTTTAACTAAATCTTTAGGTTTGCAATATTTGAAGCTTTCTCTCTGTGTATATACATATATAGTTAAAGATTATGAATTAAGGTAGTTGGGAAAATGAAATGATAAACACAAAGACAAATGGTGAATAGAGAGAGAGGGACCCTCGGTCCGATGAACACGGGCTAGTGGTCGGGGCAGAGTTCCATCACACCACGTACCTTAATTCTCCTTTTAATTTCTTCATTCATTTCTCTCTTTTTCTTTTATTATTTTATGCTTCATTTAATTCTTCTTATATATATACATCTTTCCTTTCTCTTCTTCACTTCACCTTCATTTAATTCTGAAGCTACTTGCAATTGCATGCAGTTTGGTATGAGCTATTGTTTTCTTGTGGGTTTATTGTAGGTTTGAACTTTCATGGTCGTCATTCTTTTGGCTTTGAGAATTTTTATATCGAAAAAAAAGAACTTAAATTAATCGGTCACGACTAATTCTTCCCTCTTACTATTTTTTATAGGTAAATGAATATAAAATTAAAAAGCTGCATTACAGTGGATTTGAATCTGAGACCTTTGACCTCAGCCATTACCACTCTACCATTAAGGCAAACTTACACACGCCATTCTTCGCTCTTTCTAACTATTTTTGCTCTAATGTTAGTTCAAGAACTTGTAATAAAAAAATACTTTTTGAACCAAGGGATGTGGTCGAGTGTCATGAGACTCGTCCATCTTTCCACATGGTCAAGGGATCGATCTTAGCATAGGGCATAGTCACCGAATCTGCCGGTGAATACCCTTGGTTTAATAATAAAAAACAAAGGACGTTTTGAGGCTCATTAGATAAATACGTATTAAGTTTGAGTTTAAAATTGTATTTCGAATTTAAGAAAAATCTTATTGAGAAAATTGTAAAATGCCTTATCGAGTCTCATATGTGTAATATTTTTGTATTCGCCACTGATTGAATCGATTTAAATGGGCCCAACATGTACTACATATTGATTGATATGCATATGCGAAATCAACCTTAGATTCATGATAGGATATTTTTTACAACCCTAATTTTATAGGGCCACACTCTTGTGCGGATGTCTACAAAGTGCCATCATCTCTTCTTTATTTTAATTCAATTCAAAGAAGTTGTTGATTTTTAATAGGAAATTAATAGAAAGTCATAAAAACAACTATTGGTTAATATGTAAAAACATATCGACGTTCCCATCAAAGTATTTGTCCACGTTATATACATAGGTTCACATCAAATATCAAATAACATCAATGATCTATGATAACATAAGAGCAAGCAAAAATATTTGAGAACTAGCTAGTGATTTGGACGATCAATCATGTTATATAGGGTGCCCACAAAATTGAAGGGTCGAAATCTTTTAAAAGCTCTACTTTACATATCCATGTAACACATGGAAAATAATTCATAAAAGTAAAAGGCTTCTCAAGGCTTTGTTTGGTGATGTTGGGATATTGCCTAAGCAAACTATTGAAATGATTTGTCAATAAATAGATTATGATATTTGCGTGAAACATTTTTTTAAAAAGGGAAATCTACCACCCTATGATTGCTCAAATTAATATAAGGATACATGCATCCTTTAGATCCTATAGACCTAGGAATATATCCTAATTTCGGAAATCAATAAAAATTGTTATTCAATAGGATGATTACTAATGATTAATATAAGTGGGTTCTAATTAAATATAATTAGAGAGAATATTTAGGTATAAACATAGATATACAATTGCTTGTCATCAACATGTTAAATCCAAATTTATAGTGTGCGTTTGTGTGATCAATATGTTAGCTACGTGTATGTTGTTAAGTTATTGGATTAACATATATATTGGCTGGTTGTGTGTGTGATTTTTTGTTTATTCATATTCTCATTTATCAGCATTCGATTTTTGCATTATTCCATTTCTTCGTCCCTATTTATTGGGTATTCAAAGTCCTACAATTGAATTGGACTGCAAATTTACTTCTAATTTGCCAAATAATGACTTTTGAACATCTAATAGATGGAGGCAAACATTTTACCAACTAAAATATGTTTTAACTATTTATATTTCATTTGTGTAAGAAATCATTGTTCCTATAAAAGCCAATAGGAAGCGGGGAAAGAGAGAAGAGAGCGTGAGAAGATAAAATAGTGAAAAAGAAGAGAGAGATACGAAAATATTAAAAGATTGATGGGTTGGATCCGAAACGAGCGGTTCATGCAATGTCTTGGCCAATCAGGTCTTTGGTCTGAGCGGGTCGTGTTCGGAATTGGAACTTGAACCATAGCGTTATAACTTATAGACCACTAGTGTTTAATAAACACTTCCAAATTAGTAAATAATTACTACTTGGTATGTTTGAGGTCATTTATTAAATCTACTTAATAGAACAAATGTCTAGGGCTTGCTCTAAACTTAGGACAAAACTACATAATTGAGTGGAAGAATTGAATTATATCACAACATTATTTGTTTCATTATTGAGGATCTTTTTAGTTAGCTTTGTCACATGTACTATTCGAATAGCTTAGTGTAGATTGTTAAATCATCATATCAACTAACTTTCAAACATAGCACGCCCATTACAACGGTAAAGCCACTTATTTTTATCTCACTAAAAACACTACATGAATTATAATTCATTTTAATAATTTGTTGTTAAACTTCTTGGGTTTCCAGTTTTTTTTTAATTAGTATTTTTTTTGTTGTGTTATCACATCTCTCTTGTTGGACGAATATGCCGAATAATATCAGAATATGTAATGTCAATTTACTACACCTATAATTTTTTTTGTTTCTCTTATTTTTCTTCCGAGGTGATTTTGAATAATTTTATTTTTATTTATAACTTGATTTCAGTGCTTTATTGTTATTATTACAAAGTTCTAAACTATTTTGATAGCCTACTCAAAGTCTCAACTAATCGTAATTTTTTGTCTAAAAAAACTTTCTTTATGTAATTTTTAAAATTAATGAATTTTAATTTTTATTATATATTTTAATTTAATTTTAATTTATTATTCAATTGCATAATTTATATACTTGTTTTATTAAACGCATATTAGGATACAAAAATATACAAAATTGCAAGATATATGAAATAAGAAAGAATTAGAAAAACAAGAAACGGACTAATGAAATGTATTGAATGTAAAAATCTTTTTTAATCTTTGAATTATGGTGTTAATTGACGAGGAAAAAAGAGGTTAAAGATACATAAATATTGCAAGTAATTTGTTATTTTGGTGCAAGTGGTTGCTGATGCTCCGATATCATTTGTCAAAATCTCAAATTGATAATGGTAGATTTGGAATCAGCACTTTTTTTAGTAGGATTAGCACTAATTTATGAAAATTAGACGGAGTAATTATGTGTAGGGTCTTAATTAGAAGTGATAGAGGGTGATGAGAAAAAATTCTCTAGTCTAGACATACCATTTGGCATAATCATTTGACAAATGGAATTCTATAAAAGTTATATTGCAAGTATACATGATTATATATGGAAATTAATGGAGGTAAATCTAAAAGTCAATTATTACTTCAAATTATGGGAAAAAATCTAAATATTTTGTATTTATGTCATATACATACTCCGAATTTAGTGGGAGTAATATATTTATACAATTTTATATGTTTTTTGTTACTTTATTTTATAATTTAAAAAAATTCTTAAATTTTTATATTCTATCAAAAAATAGATAAAAGTTGAAATAATTAATAATATATCAACAAGATTTAAATTAATAGCCAAACTTTTTATTTTAGGTTAATATACGTTTGTGTATATAATATCATGTGTGTTCTACTGAGTACATAAATAATGAAGTGTGGCTATTAACTTAAATTTTGTTAACATACTAATGTATTAATTTCAACTTTTTTCTAATTTTTTATTAGCATATAAAAATGTAAGAATATTTTAAAACTATAAAATAAAATTGCAAAACACATGTATTATTATGTGTACGCAAATATTATTCCCATTAGATTCAATATGTAGTTGAGAATATTTAAAAAGGTTCAAAATATTTTGGAAAATTTTTCATAATTTATTGTAATACTCATTGAATGTTGATTTACAGTTTTCATGTATAATTATGTATAGTTGGAATATTAACTTTTATAGAATTCTACTTGTCAAATAATTATTTGTTGGGCACACCAACGCATCATGTCTATATGGTGTGGATGGTCCACTGAATTTTTTCTCGTGATAGAGGTATATTAACCCCCCGTTGAACAAAATTACAAAGTAGAATAGTTTATCCTAATAAATAATCACATTATTCATCCAATTAATCAAAGTATCAAATCATTATTCATTCTTGAATCTTTGAGTATCTTTCTTTTTTGTTTTTGTCGTTTTAAGGTATTCTGTTTGTTTGCATGCGTCAATTAATTATCATTTAGCCCTTTGAAATGCTTCTTATTGCACATTTCTAAAACAAGATGGTTTGTTTTTTATAATTTACATCGGTGATCAAATCAATCTTTACATCAGTGATTTTATTGACTTAAATTTTATTAGCTTATCGCCAACATCATCAACGGCAAATAAAGCGCAACTTAGCTAGTAAGATATTTCCTTTCAAGCCCAAAGCTCGTAGTTTGAGTCACTACAATCACAAAACTAAATAGACGACCATTGCCCTACTCTCTAAAATATAATATAAAATTAAACTATTGGTATTTCTGAAATCTTATCTATGCTGATGTTTTTATACTTCCTCCATCCCCAGTTAAAGACTCAAAAGAGCTATTTTTTTCCGGCACAAGACTTAAGAAAATACTTTCTTCACTGTAGCCTAAGTGAGACATATTTCTTTTCAAAATATAAAATACATAATGAGATAGATTAATTGCCTGATTTTGACAAAAAAAAAGTTATTTAGCTTGCAGGATATCTTAGAAAAGAATACAAATCGATTAATTTGATGGGACATACTAGTAAATGAGTATACAGTGTTTTAGTCTAATAGCTTAAAATTTGTTGTTTAGACATCAAATTCACAAATCACGTCGCACGTAGCGGCGAAATAGAGTGGGTTGGTTGTTTTGTTGGTGTCTATTGCGTAGTTCTTAGGGTTGTTGTTTAACTTTTCTTTTGTTTGTGAGTTTGTATGCTGGGTATGCTGGCACGCCGTTTTTGGCTTGAACCTTTTTTATATATAAAAAAAACGGCAACATAAACTTCATAGGCATCGAAACATTAGCAATTTAGTAGGAGTATGTATGAATTATGTTACAGGAGGGTCGGTTTATAATTTATTAAAGCCCATTACACAGATTTATTTTCTTCGGCCGATCAGGATTAACTTTTTAGCCCAATAATATCAAATCCTAATATATGAGCCCAAAACAATTTAAAAATTATTTCCCTGCATATCATAATAATATTTTAATTAATCTAGGAATGGAGAAGGGATGTAAGAATTGGACCCTGGCCCCACTCATTACACATAGTTGTCTCATTATTAAGATGTCTCTAAAGGGACGATTTTGTATGATGTTTTTTTTTTTAATGGGATGGTTGATTTGGGATTATATTGCAATTAAGACGGAGTTTAAGTACAAGAGATACATAGCAGGTTGTGAACTGTGAAATTTAAGTTATTGAGTTTTCTGTTACATGCAAGAGAGCATATTGTTTTATGCTATTAAAATTCCGAAAGGTATGAAATGGAATAATTTGACCAATTTTTGTGATTATATGGATATTTAATCCTAATTACTTTAAAATAATAGTATATACGTAATATGACACACCAATATACAAATTGTCTTTTTATATGTGTGTAAATTATAGAATTACTCCATATTAATTTCCACCACATATTTATAAATATAATATAAGTAGTGTCAATCTCCACATGCGGCCATGTGCACCAATGACAAAACCTTAGTTGGCTAAAGAAATATTGATGCAAACAATTCCATAAATTTGTCTCTCATCACTCCAAAATAACGACAATAAGTATAGTGAGCTAGCTATATATAGATTGATTAATATGTATCACATATACCATTGAGATGGTCCTTCAATTTCTATTCTATGACTTTCCATAATAAAATGAATGGTCTCATCTTTTTCAAAATATTAACTCTTACTATTGTCATTATCATTACTGCGAGAAGAGTGGTTTGATAGAGTGGTTTGATAGAATAGATAACTCAGAGTTATTAGAAAAATTGGTACTAGTTGTTTTCGGATAAAATGACTTTAAGTGATAGAAGTTTGAAGAGTGTGATTCTTCTTCCTATTTTATTTTATATAAAGGCAAAACCTCGAGGCAGAAACGATGAGAATGAGTATGTGAACAAAACAAAAGCTCTGAAATGGCTAAACAAAGCTTCTAACAGAAAGACTAAATACAGAAGAACTAACAACTTCAAAAATAACAGAACCGGACATTAATAACAAATAAAAAGGAGAAAGTAACTGTAAAAGAAAAAGCTTGGAGCAACAAAGAACGTGTTCTCATCATCCAATTCAACCTGAATATGTCAAAGAGTATGTGATAAAAACAAAAGCTCTGAAATGGCTAAACAAAGCTTCTAACAGAAAGACTAAATACAGAAGAACTAACAACTTCAAAAATAATAGAACCAAACATAACTAGACACAGAGACATTAATAACAAATAAAAAGGAGAAAGTAACTGTAAAAGAAAAAGTTTGGAGCAACAAAGAAAGTGTTCTCATCATCCAATTCAACCTGAATCTGTCATCACTCAATTCAAGAGTCATCGATCCCGATGAGAAGGGAAAGTCCGGGTGTCCCCAAAAAAAGAGGATATTTTGTACCATCCTCATATCCATATCCATGTACCCAAAATTAAATACTATTATTCCATGATCATTAGACATTCACTTGAAATTAATTGCATGAGACAATATTTTAAATTGGTAGAAGCTAGAATGATTAGGTTTTGAATGTTGCTTACCTAACTACGTGAATTGGCGCCTTTTATGGGAAATGTTCTATCCCACCAACAATTCAAAATATAGCACGAACAATATATAAATGCAATCTCATTAATTCTTCGTTTAATAAATATATGGAGACAAAATATATTGGTGATTGCCATGGAATATTTGAATGTAGTAACAGATCTAAATCTTGTTAAAATAATTAAGTGATAGGCAGCTGCTGCGTCAACTGATTATTATCATAATTTATGTATAAATGTAGTTTTTTTTTAAGTAATAATGTATATCTATGTTCTGAAATTTTTAGGGCGTAATATGATACTGGTATGCTATAAATTCAAAGATTACAAATGTTTGAAGCATAGTTAGTTGTGGAATATTTAATTTGATATTAACTGTATATATATCATCAATTACATTTGCATAACAAAAAATATTTTCTTTTGTTTGGGGACTAAGAGGTACTATAATAATAAGTCAAATATATCATCCTACAGCAGATCACATGTGAGATTGTGAATGAATATTATAAAATTAATTTTTTGCTATTCTTTAAAAAAGACTTAGTGTTTTTAATAACATAATTAGTAGTACTCAATTCTGATTTTTAAGTGGAGAACGTTTTTTTCACGAAATTTAAAAACACAAAATTCTGCTAGAAAATCAATCCAAAAATAAGACTCAGACTACATGTACATCCACTAAGGTGAAGAGAGATAGATTGTACATTTAATTTGTTTTTGTAGTACAGGATAATATAATGATAAAAATAACATTTTTAGAGAGTGTATATGCAACATTTTAAAAACATGAAACAATCCTAAGTTTGACTGTAGCAGTACCTTCTTCAACGGTCTAAACTAATGTTCTCACATGGAATCATGTGATGAACCTTCTTTACTGATTTTTGTTTTCATAAAAAAAGACAAAAATTAATCCAATAAGATATAGTACTAGTTATTACTGACAGTTATTTTTATATGTATGATTTTAAGCATTTTAGCAAATGATTGCGTTAGTGTGCTAACTAATTTACAATAATAATTAATAACTTTCAATTCTCTGTACTAAAATTATCAACACAAAAATATAATTATATCAATACAACATGTAAATTTAAATATCAACACAAAAACATAAGTTTATCAACACAAGAATATTGATAAATTTATGTCCTTGTGTTGATATTTTTAACATACAAAATTGAAATATAACAAAAAACGAATAAAGAACCTGACTTAAAATCAGAGGAGTGACAGTTAACTAAGTCCAAATTAATTGGGTAATCGATGCCATGGTACATTAATTAATTAAACTTGCATAATTAAATAAATTCCCTTCAATATTTTTATTACATGGTTGTCCATCCTAAATTCCAAGATTCTAATTCCTATAAATACTAGAGAATCGTGACTCATGTATAGGTATACAATAATACAAGATTAAAGAGCGAACATGTGAACTTCTTGTTATAGTCATCACTGCTAATATACCCTAGTTTAAGGTTAATAAATTAATTACTCTCAAATATATAATGTGGCGGAAGTTGACATTTTGATCACAGTTTATCAAAATGCCCTATTTAATTAACATCGAGTAATGATGTTAATTACTCTGTTTATGTGATCTGGAATGATCATCAGACTTCCATATATAAATGAGAGAAATCAATCCCTAACTTCGACTAACTTCAGTATCATGTAAAATGTCTCATATTCAACCTTTTTTTAGATACAAAGTCATCAAGGGTGCTAAAAGTCAGTCGTCTGGCAAGCTACAAAATCAAGTGAATGAAGAAAAATGAAACAACAAGGACAATAACAAGTCACAACTGAAAGCATCATATTTAATCTTGTGAGGGGAAGAGTTATCTAAACTTATATAATAACTTGAGATGATCATTAGTAAATTGATGTATATATATTTGTGTTAAATTTTTACAAAACTGAAAATTGTACAATATCTCATTTATAAGTTGGTGAGAACATGTTTTGAATAGCATTTACTTGGCGTAGAGACCACAAGTCATGTTCACATCTATTTCATTTAATTTCCATGTTACCATAGTCAAACTTTTAGTCCAAACTCAAATGTGAAAAATGTTTATACAAATTTACATTGATAGGAAATGGAACTGAAAATCTAAGAAAACATCAATACCATACTGTCACAAATGGGCAGAGCATGTGAATTGAATTTCCAAGGTTAGCCTATTTTTTATTCTACTTGATAAAAATATTTACGGGTACATTTCATTTGTCCAATTTTGAGTTCATTGAATTCGATATTTCTCATACGTTTGCGAGAGGCCAAAATGAAGAGAATGTGGAAGTTCTGTAGCCAAGCTAAAATAATATATTATGTAAAAATATCATACCCAAAATATAATTAATTAGTAATAGTGTACACATAAATGGACAGTTTCTCTAATCATATCATTAAAATTAAGTATCATTGATTTTTTGGGGGGTTTGACCGATAGATCTAAGATTCTAAAGGGAAGAAACCGTGAGACTTATGGTCTGATTGACCAGGGACATAACACATCCTAATCGGTGGCCACCGGCACGACGCAGCAAAATATATGTAATCCGAACAATCCAATTGAGTAAATGCAACATCATATGCGCGGCGTCCTGTCACGCGGTGTAAATGTTGTGCGTGCATATCGTGTTGTGCACATGTAGGCTCAACGCGTATTTAAGTTATTGTCTTATTCAATTTTATTTTGATTTCTTAGCGAATCTTGAGAATGTACCTATGATCCAACTTGTATGAAAATTTTTATTGGATTAATTCTTTTTTATGTGTAATTAGTACTCCCCAATCACCTTGCATTTCATTCACAAATATTTTATATCTTGGGCCTCGCCCATACATATATATATATATAGTACATATACACTTTAGAAAATTATAGAACAACACTTGTTTGATGAGTCTAAAATGCTATGTACCATGAATCTAGATTGCACCCATTAATGTATATATTGGGATTCTCAATACATCAATCAATAACCATAATAAATAATAATGATAATAATATACATATTTGAAAGCTCCAATTGGTTAAAATTTTACATTTTTAACTTTTTATAATATGAAAAAAACTAAGAGACGAATTGTCCATCAATGAAATCGAAATCACAGGTGTCCACTCGCAGAAGGTTTCAAAAATTTGTCCAAAGCATTGGATTGATAGGTCTCTCTCTCATGTCGGTTATCACTATACTATGTTCAATTGGATTCCACCTCTTATTTTCCATCATTGATTTCTCATAATCTATATGGACCTAGTTGATTTGATATATCGTACTAGTAATTTTTTTTAAAAAAAAATCAAAGATATTTTTATGAAATCTAAAAGTATTTGCAAGAACAACTCTAACCAAGCCAAGATTTACCTATCCAAAAACGATGATTCATTCGGATCGATACAAGGGTCCAACTGTACTTAATTGTATAATTTATGTACGGAGTAGTAGATTTCATATTTGGAAGTAGTTGTTTCTCTAGTGTACACGCCATGTCCCTTTGCTCCTTGGTCCACGTAGATAAAATTTAGGACTAATAGAGCTTCCCGATTTGTCATTTTATCCCGAGAAGTGGAAATAGTGATCATACACATTACACCTAAAATTTAAGGAATTTGCTGAGACTTAGAATATATTCTAAACCGGTAGAAAATTTTCGGAATTGTTAGTAACATGGTATATATTCTGAATAACTATTCGACTTAACAAATGATTCGTTACATGCAACTTATTTGGAATTTATTCTATTTTGTAGGCATTTGTAGAGAATCAGAGGTAGATGGATAAGTGGGATTTTGTTATACTCTTTCCGTTCCAAAGAAGATGACCATTTCCTTGGGCAGCACAAAATTTTATACAATTTTATAATATTAATAATGTGTCATCTTGGTTGGGACAAATCAAAAAGAAAAGTGGATCATATTCCGTAGTAGGAGGGAGTAATTATAATTTTTCAAAAAAAATCGACATATTTATTAGGTGTATAATCCTACTGTCAAATATTGCATGTGTGTATTTGAAATTTTGAATATGTAGCTCGAAACGTCAATATAAATGCGACTTTTCCCCACTCTTGGCACGTTATGCAAAATATGTGGAAACACATGCTTTTACTAACAAAGTTGTTTACTGCAGATGCGTTTTAAAGTTACTGATATTTTGCTTATAAATTGTTGTCAATCGCTTTTTTAGATTAATTTCGAGTTCGCATACGTTAAGTGAATTATTTTCCGATTGGAAATAAAGAAATTTAGCACCAATAGTGAAAGGTAATCTAAACTTGATTTGTTATTTATTTTATTTGATATAAAAAAAGGGAACAAATCGAGCTTTTTTTAATTTTAAAATTAATAGATTTAATAATAATTTTTAAGGTAATAACATTAAACTTAATGTAGAAATAATAATGCTAATTTGGATTAAACGAGAGCAGGACTTATAAATGATGCTCACATATGATATACTATATGCATCATAGTGGTTTTTTCGATATCTAAATGTTCATTTGTTTAAAATTAACTTGTCTAATATTGACCAATATTAGTTGAGAATTTTATTGTCACAAGTTAATAATATTCATAAAATTCTACATTGTCTATATAATCAAATAATAATCATAAAATTCTATATTGTCTATAACAAAAGGAATAAATTATTTTCTATGATGAACATTATAGATTTTGATTTTAACAAATAGTAGGGTACTCTTTTTTCATGGATAAATGAATTTAAAGGTCGCGCCACAGGGGATCGACTTAAACTTGAGGCCAAAGCCTTAGGCATTAATCTCTTTACCGCTTGGTCATTTCACACACACTAGTACTCTATTTGTCGCACTTAAAGTGGCTCTTTTTATTTTAGTAGTCTCACTAAAGGTGATACATTTTCTAATATAAATACATCACATTCTTTATTATCTTCCCATCCAACTTATCAAAGCACTCTGTATAAAATCTTTTTCCGAAAAGAAAATACTTTGCATTAAAAAGAACAGAGGACCATTTTTTTCTAAATATATGGATATGTATCACAGTATGATGAGCCACTCTGAAAAGCTATCGTTTCGTTATGGTTAATCTTAGAGTTGTTTTGAGTAAAAATCAGTATTTATTGTGACAGGCTGACACTCTTCACAGCTTACTGAGTTTGATCAAATTTATACTAAATCGCATTTAATTTTCCTTATCTTTTAGCTAAATAAAAGAAGAAAATTGCATTTAATTTACGATGTCGCTGATTTGTGTAGACTCAGACCTCTATTATTCCACCTATTTTCCTACTCACAAACACCTCTTATAGCTTCATGCCCACTCTCTGCACCAGTGATCATCAGCAATCCATAAAAATAAACAAAGTGGAGTATTTAAAACTCTCATTTTCTTAAAACAACTTTATCTAAAAATCAACTTTGGCTTTTGCAATTTTGTCAGTTCAGTCATAAATCTAGTTTAGTTTCTGCAAATCAATGTAATATAGTACTATTCCTTGTGATCTCGTTCAAGATTACCACATTTTTTTAAAAAAAAAAATCATAAAGAGTGAGGAAATAGAGTTTACTCCAAAAATAAAAAATGATCATCTTGGTTGATTGAAACAACAAAGGTATATCTAGTCAATTTGTATACTAAGAATTTAGGAGTTGTTTTTTATTGGATATAAGTAATAAATGAAGTGAGAAAGTGAATTGAAAATATTATAAGTTGAAAGAAAAAAAATAGTTGGATATATTTATTGGAGAGAGAGAGAGTTGTTTTATTATTTTTTTGGAGATTTGTATCATCTTATCCGAGAGATAAACTGAAAAGGAAAAAAATGTCACTTAAGTAGGGGCTGGAAGAGTATTTTTTTATTAGAGTGCGACAAATAGTTATATAACATGTCGGGGCGTTGCATCGCCGTTAGCGCATTGACGACTATCTTTATTTTTTCATTCTTTTGTCTCTCATGCTCTCCATCTAATTTTTCTTCACGTCTCCATCCCTCTACATACATAATTAAGGCTACCAAATTTTATTTGTAATAAATAGTAGTTAATAATTGCACCAAATATTAATAGATAAATCGGTCGTTTTCTCAATTCACATGCAAATGAGAAATTAAAGAGAGAGTTTCTATAAAATGTACTATGAAAAATGTAGAAGTTCATGTACATTTATGAAATATTGACCTTTTATGGGGCTCTAGATATATGCCTATATTTATTAAACTTGAAAAAGATTGATTCCAAATTGGCATTTTAGAAATATGGTAAACTTTTGGGAGCAGTTTGAAATTAAAAAAAAAAGAGTAGGGACAGCACTTTAAAAATACTAGGCAAATTTACCATGTTACACAAAAATGATTATTTAAATCTATAGGGTATAATTGTGATTTTGATTATTGTTTTGCTTTATTTGGTGAAGTTATGGGAAAGTGTTCGGCTAGTTCCTTTTTTCGTGGAAAAGGAAAACATATAACACTATATTGTCAAATATTGATACGTCCTTCAAACCCACATTTTTACTGTTTCTATAGTATTGTGCATAGTAGTATATGATTAGATAAATAGATAGGATTGGATATAAAGTTAGACTATATAGTAAATAATTAATGTAAATAAAAGAATAAAAGTTTGTAGGACAAAGAGCCAATTGTGCACTGAAAGATTTCAGAACGTTTAGAATGAAAGAACATTCTTTTTATCAGACAAATAATGTTAAATAGGTTTAAAAGATATAGTCTTTGCTGAGGACACGATATATTTTTAATACAAAATTAATAAAATAATTGAAAGAAAAAATAATTAAAGTATTATTAGTTAAAATGAAATGTATCTCATTATAAAGATAAATTTACCATAAATATATAAAGATTATTTTTAATAGATGGACAAAATTATAAAAACTTGACTATTTTATTTTCCAAATTTTTCTGATTGAACGTAACTACCAAAAAATGCTTTTGGATCGAATTAGCATGTACATGAATTTCGAAAGTAATGGATTCACTTGCCGATTCATCAAACACTACAAAAATATAAGATTTTAAACTATTTTATTTACATGCTCAACACAAAATATTATTATGAACCTATATATTTATTCTATTATAATATTTTTTGTTGTATATTGCAAGACGATGACATGTATTCTAACTTTGTCTTTATTACAAAAATAATGATTTATAATTTATTTAATATTATTATTATATTTAATTGAGGCTTATTTTGATTAGTGGATTATGAATTAAATATTGAAAAGAACAAAAGTATACCTATCAATATTTATTAAAAAGACACCTCTTTAATTATTAATAGGGCATGACTAGGAAATGACACATACAATTAAAAAATAAGAACCTCCACCTTCCAGAAACAGGCATACCAGTCTAAGTGGGCCTTTCTAGTGTTGTTTATGAAAAATAAGATATCTTAAATTCAACTTTAAATATCACATAACGTTATCTAATAATATATCTTACCTCAATAATAAAGTTTCCAAATTGTGTAATGTGTACAAAATACGTTGACGAAATTTCGCATATACATAACAAGATTTATCAATTTCAGTTATACATCCAGTAAACAATGACGGATCCAGAAAATATTTATGGTGGGGTCGAACAAATTCACAAAAAATGTTACCAAGGTAAACGAGTCGTATTTCTTTTTGAGATGTTCCACTATAAGTGAGTCATTTCCTCTTTTAGCAAAAAATTCTCTCTTTTACTTTAATCTCTTTTCACTCATCTATTTTTCTCTGTCTCATACTTTCCTCTCTTCACTTTAACTATTGAAATATCAATTCCTTAAATCTCGTGTCCAAAAGAAGTCCTTCGCTTAAAAACGTAGTACTAGTATATTTCTGTTTAATGGTTTTCAATTATACGCTACTGTGGATATTCATATACTCCTATAAAAAACTATTCACAAATCTGTCATTAGAAAGAGAATTTTTTTTTCTCGATGTATGTCTAAATGTCTGTTCACAATTCATAAATATAAAAACTATAAATCACGGTTCAAAAACACAGTAAGCAATCAATTAATCAAAGGAACCCATAATACACAATCCATAAGGACAATAAAAATCAATAAATTAGAAAAATTTAACAATTTACTAACGAAACAACAATTCACCTTAATATCATAAACCATCAAATCATAGATTCCAATATCCTAACTTGTTTCAAGTTATAAATATAATTAAAAAAAAGAGTGAAAAGCAAGTGTCAAACAGTACAAATTCTAATCGTTATGCAAACAGTACAAAGAAATAAGTTAGTTTGATTTCATATTAATTTCTTGCCTTGTGCATTAGATAAGCACAAGATGAGAAGAAAAATCTTTAAAAAGGATGAAAAATGTATGTAAAAAAGGGGGGAAATGGAAGTTCAGTCTTCAAGGAGAAACCGAGAAAAGGAAGATATCTCATATGTGTCATTGTATCTCTACTATGCGAGATTAATGAGTTGTTGATTTGTTGGGATATTACAAGATTACAAATTTATTTGAGTTTTTGGACTTTGCAACTTCAGTTCTATAGCTAGTTGCAGTTGTCTTCCCTGTAGACGAACGGAGTTTGAATCGCGCAGGGGTGCAGGTTGACACTTCGCGTGGGGTCGACGACAGCTCGGAACTCTGAATACAGTAGAATATTTCAGTATTCGTGGACCGACGGTGGGGTCGGCCGACCCCGCGCGACCCCACCTCGGTCCGTCATCGGTAAATATGTAAATTAAAACTGATTATCAAAATTTAAACAACATAAAATTCAATAATTGTGTGAGAAAATAAAATCGGTCTATTGAACCATAAAATCAAGAATTATAACTGAGTTAACTAATTTCACATTTCAATTTTTTTTAAAAAAAACATATACGTAATTATCAAATAATGTCATTTTGATGGAATTGACTAGTCACTTTAGATTAAACTTGTGTCACGTCAGATTTCAAACTAGCCACCTCATATTTCGAGTTGCAGTATCATATTCCGATGTGTCATTTATTACATTATTCTGTAAAAATATAAATAAACAGATTATCAGCTACTCAAAACACGAACCATGATCAAATTTTAGTACGTCCCTCAAATTTAAAAGTGTGTCAGAAAAAATCAAGAACTTCTACATCGTAGCCAATCTCTCACAACATAGTTCAGTTTAACTTCCTACATTTCATTCAAACTAAAGCATGTTTTTGTGTCATATGACCGTATACAATGTTTTCAGTTCAATAAATGAATAAAACATAGAAAAAAGTAGTATTTTTTTATTTACAAAAATATGTCTTTTGTGTGAGACTTCAAAAATAGAAAAATGTGTCACTTTAAGTGAGTCGTAGTATATACTTCATATTTAAAACGACATAATTTTGATAGATTGACGAACCACTTTAACTTTAAATTTTCACGTTAGATCTTCAACTTACATCCACATATTCCGACATACTCCCTCCATCCTACAATAAGTGAGTCGTATTCCATTTTGAATAGTCGCATCGTCTATCCTACTTTTGTCCTCTATTTTTTCTCACTTCATTTAATCATTAAACATCACCACTTAAAAACATATATCCAAAAAAAATATATCACATATAATAAAACAGAGGGAATACCTAAAATCAAAATTCATGATTTCTTCTAGCATCTATTAAGCTCATGCAATATAACAAAATATATCGAAAATTCATGATTTTAGAAATTAATAATTTAAGAAAATAAATAAGAAAAAAGTGGATAAATTGGTTGTGACGTCCAAATAATCAAAAATCATGATTTCTTGTAGCATCTATTAAGCTCATCCAATATAACAGAATTGATCGAAAATGCATGATTTTAGAAATTAATATTAATATTCCAATAAAATAAAAAAGAAAAAAGTGGATAAATTGGTTGTGAGGTCCAAATAATGAAGTAGAGAAACTAGAAAATAATTAAGAGAGAGAAATAGAGAAATGGTGGGTGGGTCTCCCAAGGCAGGTGATACCCACTGCCACGCCATCGCCAACCCCTTCCCTTTCTCCTCCCCTATAAGAGCAAACCAGACTTAGCTTCTCTGTACCACTCCCAAACTCAATTTAACTTCTCCCCCAAATAAAATTCACAATCTCTCTCAATTCCTCTCCAGATCTAACCTAATCCACATGCCCATGGCCACCGCCGCTCCTCACCTCTACCTCGAAGACAAGTGGAAGCTCTCCAAGAAGGAAACCACCACCACCACCAGCTTGTCCAGAACCAGAAGCCGCTCCGCCTCCTCTCTCATCAAAAATTCGTCTCACCGGAGATGCGCTTTCACCAGAAAATGCGCCGCCTTAGTGAAAGAGCAGCGCGCCAGATTCTACATCATGCGGAGATGCGTCACCATGCTGATTTGCTGGAGAGACTACGGTGATGCTTAGAGAGAGGAGGAGCAGTCTGGATCTCGATTTCAATTTCGATTTCGATTTCGATTTTGATTTTTCTCTCTAGGTTTCGTCCGGTTCTCTTCCTTTCTACGAGATCGTTTCTTCTGCGGCGAAGAATTTTAGAGCGTCCGAGGAGGAAGAGAGGGGATGGATTGTTCACAATTTGTAAATAGGCACCTGATTGGAGATGTTTAATTGATCTTCGTTTCTTCGTGATTTCTGTCGAGATTTTTGTTTTTGTTTTTAGCTTTATGATGATGATGAATGAGATGTGAAAAACAGCGGAGAAATTTCACTGATACTGATGTTAAATTTGATGATTTTGATTCGCAAAAATTCTCGATTGAAGTGTAGTTTTCTGTTTTTGGGAATTGCTTGGCTCAGAGCGTGGGATCTAATTCCGATGGGCGCTTAGCTCAGCGTGACGCCATTTTTTAGTTATTTTTTAATTGCGTTTTTTTTAAATATGAAACGTTGAAATATAATAATGTTACGTAGGCATATAGACTATGGTGATAGTGAAATGAATTATTTTAAAATTTGTGAATTGAGTTTTGGAAATATGCTTGCCGCTAGGGAGCTGTTCACGAAATCGAACTCGTGTGATCGCACATACTGAAAAAGATTATCGTTAATGTCGAAGGTAGAAGTAGTATAGCTGATGTTGCTAGTAATGAGTGTAGAAAATTGAACACTAGCTTTCGAACTAACTCGCCATATTTCGTTGAAAACTTCGAAGATTAAATTTTTTGAAACATAAATATGATTGAACTGGCGATCGTTGCGCATACTAAAAATGCTATTATCAATGTCGGAAAATAGAAGATATATGTTAATATCACTACCTATTAATGTTGGAAATTGAACACTAACTCTTGAAGCATCATATGATAGGCGATTAGCTTCAAAAATTAAATTTAATATGTGGATTATAATATTCCCATAGGCTCTTTGGATGCTCAAAGGGCAATCACGTTGGAGAATTCAATATTTACTTTTCTATATAATTTTAATTTTGTTTAAGGCGGTTATGAAATACGACATTATAGATTTACGGCCGAATTTAATGTTGTGTTGACCATGAATTTCGATTATTGAATTGATTTTTTCAACTAATAATTATACGAACGATTAAACTGAAAACATGTGTGGATTGTTGGATAAGAAAATGTAGATAATGCAAATCTTATTTGTTCAAATGGATATTATATCTTTGATCAACTAATATTCGCAGCTGATTTATGAAATTTATTCAACTAATGAGGATAACGTGCTTTATTTTCTCTTAGCTAGTTTGAAATGATTTTTTTTTTGACAAACTTAACTGCAAACTTGGAATTGAACAATAAAACCCACTTATATCTAGTGTTAATTGTTGTCCCGTTACTTTATTTTAAATACAATATTTGTTTACGTTTATTAGAAAGAATATAAGCCTAAGCGGCAACAATATAATAAAAGGATACTTTTTTTTATAAATTATGATAATAACAATTACAATCATAATAATAATAATAATATTTTGCTCTACAACTGCTGATTTTTTTATTTTGGGTATTTACATATTTATTCGCAAATTTACCTCTCTAATGAATTAGATTTCATTTTGTACTAATAAGTAATAATATCTTCAACCAATTTCTGTTTATCAGCACATTTTTTTAACAATTTTGCATTAACATCCGTTGATATTCATTATTTTAATAGTGGACGAACAATAAATTTACAAATTATTCGGCCTTATTATGGGTTGCCACAAATCGATTTTCCGCATGTTTTAACAATCCTCTATTTTTCTTGCATTTGTCTTTCCACCATTTGATACAATTTTCTTATTTTATTCATTTAATAACGGATTCGTACATTTTTATTATAGCCAGTTATACTATAGCCAAATAACTTTTTTCATATTTTCAACATTTTTTCTCGATTTCCCTATATTTTACCAAAAATCGGTGATTAACTATAGGTTTGTAGTTCACAAATGTTGAAAACGAAATAAAAATGGCAAAATCGACAAGTAGTTATGTTAATTCATTAATTAGTTATTCGAAAATCGGAGTCATCCATTCAATTCCGATTCAAATCTACGGTTCCGATTTAACAATATAGCTCCTATTCTGTCAAAATTATCTATTGTGTATTAAAATTCATATGCTCGATAAATATGACTATTTTTAATGGACGGCGAAATTATAAAAGTGATTGGACAATGGGTAATATGAGTTTGGGCAAGAAAAACTCCTGAAAATTGGATTGGAATAACGAGTATAGGTGGTAAAAAGGGGCACGATTTCCAATGTAATTAAATTTGTATGTTACGCAAATGACCTTTCTGTCCTGATTCTCTCAGGTTTTGACCTAACGGGACCACTTTGACCTCTGATAAAGTCCCCACTCTGCCAGTGTCATTTTCGGAATCTTACCTTTTCTTTTTTCTTTTCCCATTTCTTTTTAACTCTTTTTCCAGGTTTTGCTAGCTCACCACGATGTGACAACTTAAATATTTGTTCATCATTATTTTATTCAAAATATCTGGATTACAGTCTTTGATAAAGAATGTTACCAACCTTACAATTAACCTAGATTTCACTTTCAAATATTTTTTAGCTAAACTCGTGAGTGGTGGAGATTGGAAAAGGTTAATTGTAAGAGTAGTTTTTTAGCCTTTTCATTCTGTAGTCATTAGTTTTAATTTAATTTCAAACATAGCTTGAATTATTAAAAGTTAACAAGGAAAAATATGCCAAAAATATTCAAGTTTGATCGAATTCTGGTCGATCCCATGATTTATAAAATGGTCAATTATATTATAATTTTGACATTTTTCATAATTATTTCATGGTTGTATATACATTAATTACGTGATTGGTGTTGCTTAAATAGACTAACTTTTTGTCCACATAACATATTCCATTTGCAACATCATATATAATTTCTCCGCAATAATTGGACAGATAATAAAAATGTCAAAGTTATGATATAATCAGTCATTCTTAAAGTTGCGAGTCAGACCAGATATTGAGCACACTTTATGGTTTTCTAATAATATGCGAAAGTTTTTATTATGTCCAACAATATAATTAGTGCATGTTTGGTAGGGTTGATAACTCATCTAGGGATGTAATTTTATGAACAAAAATATTTTTATTAACAAAAATGACATTTTTGTTCATAAAATTTCATCCCTAGATGAGTTATCACCCCTACCAAACATGGCCTTAGTGTTAATCGGTGGCTGGTGTGGGTGTAATTTTATGTAGGATTAATAGTGTTTATCTTAAAATTTTAGGGTATTTGTGAAGATGTCACAATGTTCAATATTTTCATGTCCTCAACTTAAATCGTGTATTCCACAAAATATCTAGTTATATAAAAGTTCCACCTCAAATATTGAAGTGGTGTCGGTTTAGCAAAAAATAATAGGAATGTTTTGTATCCAACTTTCATTTATGATTTATCCCTTAAAGGTGAGAACAATTTCAGTAATAAGTTAAAATCGAAGATATTTTTTGGAATATGCTAAAAGTTAAGGATTTGGTGGGAGTATTAATTTTTTTACTCTAAGATCTAGGAGTGGTAAAAAAAACTACTCCATAGCAACTATAAATATATTTACTATTCGGGCCCAAACAATTGCTCTAGTAAATAAGATGGTACTATCAAATTTTGATTCATCAAAAAGGATGATGAATGTGACAACATTAAAGGTTTATTTTATTGACAAAGTGGTAAATAAATCGTGACACACACATATATATCTCAAAGTTGGTTTGAGCATATATTGGATAATAAATCGACGATTTATTTGCACAAAAAATTCTTGAAGCTATTAGTTGAAGGCTTGATTATTACTTTTATATAAAACAATTAGATATTTTACGAGATAATTGTATTTTAAATCACAAAATTTCGGCTTAGACTTTTAAAACATTATAAGTAAGTATCCAAATATATGGAGTATTTAATATTCACAACACTCTTCTACTAGAACACGCAATTCCATTTATAATCTTGGGAAAATGTACATAGAGAGTGAATTGGCTTATCAAAATATATATTTAAAAATTGATGAAAGTATGACTTAACTATTTGATAAAGTACACTTTGTGATGACCTAGAAATTAAAATAATATATGTAAATAGAAGATAGTATTTGCTAGTGTAGCACACACTAGTTATAGAGGGAGTGATGAACTTATGATATAGGGCTATGAACTTAGCCACTTATAAGGTCTAAATCTATATTATTAAAATCAATATAGTAATGTAAGTTTGAGCAATATTTGAGGAAAACAAAAAATACTCGTTTAGTGTGAATATTAGAACTCTTTTAATATTAATCTATATTTATATTATTAAAAATCAATATAGTAATGCAAGTTTGAGCCATATTTGAGGAAAACAAAAATACCTAGTTTAGTGTGAATAGCACTCTTTTAATGATACGTGGAGTGAACAAAGTAAGTTTGGGCATGTGATATTTTAAGTTAAGTTTAATAGCTCATTATTTATATAATTTTTTTTAAAAAATAGAGACATAGAAGACGATTTAAAGAACATTACACTTGTTATCCATATGAAAATTCGAAAACTAGATAGAGATGCGATTATTGTGAGAAGGAAAGATAGTGAAAAGAAGAAAAAAAAAAGACAAATTTTAGTGGCTTCCTCTTTTTCTTTGGCGCTTGTTCCAACTTCTAGGCTCCAAGTAATCGGCAACTAGCATCCACTGCCTCTTCACAAGCTCTTCCATCCTAATTATTTATCGTAATCCACATCAAAATTCTAGATCTATTATTGTGAATGATGATTGAGGATATACTTATTTTATAATCAGTCAAGTGGTGTAAAAAAATCAATTATGCATGTGAAACATGCAAGGTGGCGTTCACACATGACCAACCACATATTTGTTCAAGTTGTGCATTAATGGTAGGAGACTTCTCAATTAATGAAAACTAGAAATTATCCTTTAAAATTGAAAATAGATAAAAGACACAAAAGTTTCACACATACATACAATGGGTATAGTTTCTTTTTTCTAAATAATTGCCAAGATCAAGAAATGAAATGAAAATTCATAGTACTCCAAATACAATGAACATTTTGCTCTTAATTGCACAATTTATATGCATGCATGCCTTAATGGAGTTTTTCAACCTTCATGGATCGACTGATGGCATAGTTGGTGTTCTGGATCCGCCATTATACATTCGCACATGTTTTTCCTTGAACTTCACCAAAATAGTTGTTTTCATTCTTACTACATTTCAATCTGAAATTATCTCCAATCAAAGTTCCTAGACGTAGAGTAAAAAATAATTTACAAGACATGAAATTTTTGCTGACAAATTATTAAGGTTATGATAGAGGAGGTGATGATGTCAAATTGTCAATCATGTCAACTCTTATCACCGGGGGGCCTAAAACTATAGCACATGTCCAAAATTTGATTGATTTAAATTAAAGTTTGAAATCCATATCAAGAACTAAGATAAGATTTATCATGTTTTTAGAGCTACACTCTTATTGGGAGCTGGACCTACCAACCCAAATTAAAGTTTTATGTTATTAATTCCTAATTTGCAACATTGTTTTACTAGAAAAGGTTGGTCTAACCAATTAGAAATTCACATTTCAAAAGAAAAACAAAAGTGACATATAAAAGGTAGCTACTAATAATTAAGAAATCATATTTTATTCTCAATACTTGGTAAACGACCTCTATTTGGAAAATTAATTGATGACATGATGGTTAGGCATATCAAATTAATTACATGTTCAAAATATGAAAAGTGTCATTAAAATAAGCATATTAATCTCCATGGATAAGGTAGGTAGAACTTTTCTTATTTCTCAAAATATTCCCCTTCTCCCCCAAAAAAATAGTCATTTCTTTTTATTACTTGATTTATCTATCTAAATTCATCACTTTCCATTCATAGCCATAAGCCAAGACTATTCCAGACGATGAGGTGCGTCTCAGTTAGTTGAACGCTTCTTCTCCATCTAGTAGGACGGGGTTCGAGTCAATGTGAGGGTAGTACGGAACTATTATAAATCCTTAAAGAAAAAGGTCGTGATTAAGTCTACGTGACATTTTCTAATATTAAATATAGTACATTGTACCTACCCAATTGAACAACATTCATAAAACTCAATGTGTTCGAATCCATTGAATCGAACTCCGTTGCCACGTTGGCGTTTGGTCAACGGTCACATCGCAAGGTCAAGTGCGTAAGAAACATGATGATAATCCATCACATTCAGTCATGGGATAAGGTAAAACCAAACGGGCCTGCAACGTATGGGCCCGTTTTCACATGCTAACGGGCCCTCGCATCATTTCACCTAATCAGACGAAATGTCGCTTTCTTATATACAACCCACGCTTGAAACTAATTATATTTCAATTGTTTTGACTTAGGAAATCATTTTTTAAGGATTGCTTATTGGAAATGAATTATTGCAATAATTATTTAGTCGCTTTTCGCAATTATTGTGAGGAAAGAAAAGTGGAGTTGTGCATTATTATACTTTTATTTTAGGATAATTTGATGGGCCCGGGTTACATTAAAGCACGAATTGTGGTAATTAAAGGTGGGGCACCATTATATTTGAGTTTAATGAGACAAATATTTGTAATATTAAATTTTAATGGATTAAGAATTCAAGAAGCCCGATATAGATTCAAGGTCTGCCAAGGCCCGAGCTAAAATTCACGTTGAGCCTATATAACTTATCGTACCAAAAATGTATTATTGAGATCGTATTTGGTATTTTTTTTGTTTCTTTTGTACACCTATACTATTTGTTTGTGCCTCCTAATTAAAATTGAATATATGTATATAATCCAATTTCTCAATAAAAAAAATTCAGTTGTATCCAGGTTTTTTTATTAATTTGATTCGGTGTTTGAACATGTATAATAAATACGAGTATAATTTAATTTTGAATAATTCTGCCAAGTTATATAAAAATAAAAAGTCGTTGGTTCCTACAAATGTAATAGTAATACTATAATCTTTAGTACTTATATATAAGCGATCTCATCATTGACTCAAAGAAAATATTACTGCTATTTTTCTTGCACTTAAAATTGATCTAATAATCTATATAAACATATATAACAAACTTTATACTGATCTCAATTCTCAAACATGCATTGAATAGCCAACAAACATTCAAAAGACAATGGATTTTGGGACAGATGAAAAATAAAGCCCAACAAAAAATAATAATAAACACATATGTTAGTATGTTACAACATCTTAAGGAATGTATTATTGTGAGGGAAAATATAATTGGGAAAACCTTTTTCTACCTTTTAAATTCTTCTTCCCCATTTTTCACGTTTCATACTTCCTGCAGCAGCATCACAGTTCCACTTTTTTCCCGGTGACGGTCATGCAACCGAGGCAAAAAATATCCGGTGCGCTAAACCTCTTCTTATCCTTCTTTACCCCGAGAGGCCGGAGTTTCCCCCAACCCCCTGAATCAGCCTTAAGTTGGAGGAAGGTGGGAAGGCGTTGATCCTGATGGGCATTGCTGCTCTAATTATCGCGTGCTGCTAGATTCCACCCCATCGGCTAACTCACTGACACAAGCTTCAGTTTGCCTATCGAAATTTTCCAGTGGCAGAAAAAATCAGATTGAGTAGCTCATGTGTCAAATGAATTGGCTAAAAAGCACTCAAATTATCTAAAGCTACAGACATTTAACAATATCTAAAGCTCTTCAAAATCATAACTTTATGAGTCAATTCCAAAATGCAGCAAAGGAGAAACTGATGAAAGAAAAAGCTATGAGAAGGGAGCTATATGCAGCACCTGATAAGGCATTGCTCGCCACGATTAACCAAGGAAGTGAAGCAACATATTATGAATCTGGCTTCAAGATCCTCTTTCTCCTCTTGATGAGCCCATTCATCAAAGAAATATATGAGAATTTATTCAGAGTGACACCCTTCTCGTTCTGTTCCAAAAATATACTCATTGCATCTTTGTATCTTCCTTCAGCGCATAGCTCGTCAATCTGTTGTGAATAAGCTATGGAACTCGAATCTGCTTCACCTGAAGCTTCTCCACGTACCACCACCTTTTGTTCGTCATCGCCCTGGTTTGATAAAACCACTACTTTATATCTCTCTGACATTTCTCTCAACAGTTCTTGAGCTTCTTCGATTTTTCCAGCATCATTAAGAGCACCAACAATGGCGTTGAGAGTATAGCTATCCGGTCCCAGTTTCTTTTCTTCCATTTGGGGAACAAGATTCAAAGCATCATCAAGTCGCCCGCCCTTGCATAAGGCTGCGATTAATGTATTGTAGGTAACAGCATCGAGGCTTTTCCCTTTCTCAATCCATGTATTGAAGAGCTTGATAGCTTTCTCGAGCATCCCTTCCTTGCATAGACCCCGAAGAAGAATGTTGCAAGTGTACATATCGGGCTTAAATGATTTGTTTTCAACCATGTTATTGTGAAATTGAAACGCTTGCTCCACGTTTCCCTCCCAACAGTAGCCATGTATGATAGTGTTGTACGTCGTTTCATCAGGGACAAGTCCGTTCTCCAATAGCTCGTTGAGTTTCTCTATTGCGAGTTTCGTCTTTCCCACCTTGCAAAGCCCCCCAATCACCGAATTATAGGTGATGGTGCTAGGAAGTATACCCTTTTCCTTCATTTCATCCCAGACCTGAATAGCTCTCTCTGCATTTTCTTCCTTGAAGTATCCGACTATAAGAGTGCCATAGCTCACTTCATCTACAATATAACCTCTCTTGTTTGCAGCACTCAGCAACTCATATGCATCATGAAGCTTCCTCTCCCGGCATAGATTATGTAAAGCTGTGTTAAGGGTCACCGTGTCCATCTTCAAACCTTTCCCACTCATCCTACTCATCATCTTAAAAGCTTCTGCCAGATCACCGGACTTGCAAAATCCGCTAATCAAAGTATTATACGTGACACAGTCCGGTGAAAATCCGGCCTCTTCCATCTGATCAACCATCTCCCTAGCCTCCTTCATCCGACCTTCCTTACAATACCACTTGATCATGATATTATGCGTCACCTCATTCGGCTGCACTCCCTTCTCCTTCATTTCATCCAACAGTTTCAGCGCCATCGGACTGTTCTTCTCTTCAAAACACACATTAATCAGCGTGTTGTAAGTGATCACATCGGGCATAAGTTTCAACCCTTCCATCTCGTCCCTGAGCCTAAACGCCTCGCCTATCTTCTTAGAGCTGCACAGCCCGTTGATCAGAGTGTTGTACGTCCAAACATCGGGGAGAAGATTATCCCGAGACATCAGTTCAACGATTTGGGTTGCATCCTTCAACCACCCCATCTTGCAGTATCCATAAACCAAGATGTTATACGTTCTCCTATTCGGGAAAAGCCCGTTGCCCTTCATTTCCAGCAACAAATCGCGCATATCGTGTAGTCTCCCCTTCTTAGACAATGCATCTAGAACAGTGTTATAGCTAGCATTATCTGGCTTAACCCTAAAATCAGGCTCCATTTTCTTCAACAATTGAATTGCATCGTTAAATTTATACTCGGAACAGTAGCCATTGATCAAAATGTTGAAAGTAACAACACTAGGAAAAACCCCCAATTTCACAGCATCATCAAAAATCTCTTTACAGAAATGGGTAGAGCGAGAGGAGAGATCCTTCTTTACCAGCGAGTCGAGCAATGTGTTGAGCGTGTGCAAATTAGGGCGGAGCTTGAGGCGCTTCATCTTTTTGAAGAGTTGCGCGGCGAGGTGGGGCCAGCCGGAGCGGCAGTAGGCGAAGATGCAGGTGTTGAGGAGGGTGGCGGAGGGCGGGCGGAGGGGGCGGGAGGGGTGGAGGAGGTGGCGGTGGAGGGGGTGGTGGGGGTGCTCGGAGAGAATTTGGGATTGGAGGAGGGTTTTGGCGTCGGCGAATTTGTGGTGGGAAATTAGAGAGGAGAGGAGGGAGAGGAGAGGGGGGAGGGGGAGGGGGGTGAGGGGGGCGGCGGATTGGGCCCAATTGAAGAAGGAGAGGAGGGCGGAGGGGTGGCGGTGGAGGGCGGAGGAGGAGAGGATGGAGTGGAAGATGTCGGGGGTTAGGTGGGGGAGGTAGGGGGTTAGGGCGACGTTGAGGGTGGATGTTGCGGGATTGACGGTTTTGAGGAAGGTGGTGATCGTGGAGATTAGCTCTGTGTGAGTTAGTAGCGGCGGCGGCGGTGGTTCTGCGGTGGTGGACATTGTTTTGGTTGGGTTTAGATTTTTGAAAGTGGAGGAGTTGTTTGGTTAAATAACTTTTTTCATTTTTATCAATAATCTTCCTACCTTCAACTATCAATATTCAATACTCTTTATTCTTTAATGATGTATATAAACACAAATTTTATTATGAAATGAATACAAAAATAGAAGGGATACTGTCATGAATTTTGTCTACATTTGAAAATTTTCAGAAATTTAAAATTAATCTAAAATATTATAAATTTTATTGTTTGTTATTTTTCAACTCAATCAAAATAAGATATTTTTGATAAAAAAAAAAAACTTATTTTATGTTAGACAATTGTTAAATGTTTTCGATATTTTAAATCACGTTTTAAGTTCGTGACAAGTATGATAGAAAGCTCGGAAAGCCACGTAAAGTTAATAGTGCCAAGTAGAATGAAAAATGCACGCAAATTAGTCGGATATGATGATTAATCTGCCATAGATCATAACAAACAAAATGTAAAATTTATGATATTTTAGACTAATTTAAGTTCGTGAGTAATACTAAAATATAACCGAAATTTATAATTTTAGGGGAAAATATCCTAAAATAGAAATAAAAGTTTAAACATAATTAAAATATTATAAGTAAAGATGGATATATTTCTCTAAATAATACCTTATGCATTGCCATATGGGCATTTTATTAAACAATGAATTCACATTTAACTTTCGGCTAATATTTGTAGCTGATTTTAGAGTCGAAAGGATGAAAAATAAGAAAAAGTAACGAGGGTAGTGATTTTTAGACGTAATGTACTAATTTGCAACACTAATCAAACTTTTTGTATGATATTTGTTAACTTAAAACATTTTTTACTCAATTGAAACATTGGTGAAACATTTCGTATGTACCGTGTAATTACCCCGCTTCGTCCACCAAACGCAGCCTTATATAAATAATCAATTACACACTCCATCTAAATTATAGAGCACATTCCCGGGGTTTCTAGTACTTGCGAAAACTCAAAAACTCCAGCGTATTTCTCCGGCCGTCGGCATATCCGCCGCCGTAGCATCGAGCTCGGGAATCTCAGTACGTAGATTTCGCATAAGTTTTCAGGTTTCTGAGATGTCGTCGGACGCTGTGGTAACGTCAGAGGCAACTTCTGGATCTTCGAATTTCAACTCTAACTCCCGCATAATCTGCCGTGTGTGAGTTCATCTGATTGCCTACCTGTTGAATTCAGTTTTTATTTAGATTTATTCTGCCAATTTGTTGGTTTTTCTGTCTACTGTCACCTACGCCTACATTTTTATCTGATTTTTTAGGTTTAATTTGCTCAAGCGTGGTTGATATGCTATCGCTGTAGAACTGTATGGTGTTAGTGTACCTCAATTTGATTGGAAATGAAAACCGGAACAAATTGAGATATTGGAAATGGTGAAAGTTAACTCGTTTGTGTGTAATTGCTACCACTTAAAATTGTATGTCTCTAGTCTCTTGTTATATGCAGTTTCAAGAAAACTGAGTAGATGTGCACTTAGTTTGTATATTTGGCTACTGATATAACTTGGTAAAACTGACATGATAGTTATGACATACGAATCAATCATCTTTCGTGTTCGTCGTTGCATAGCAGTGTTGCAATTTGCAATTAGTGTAGTGTATCATAAAAAAACAGAGCTAAAAGCATGTAGCTGATGGCGGCAAGTCATGTGAGTGTCGTCACCAATGCTTTAACAGGCATTGAGTTCCTGCATAACCATTCTTTGATTGGAACCCATTTTTTCCTTACCTTTAGTTCTTTTTGTTTGTTTTCTTATTGAAACTGATATCACTAGTCCAAGTGGGATATGCCACATTGGCTTTGTATGCTCTATAGATGACTTCATAGAGAAACTATGCAAGTTTACTTCACTTGTTTTATTTTTTACCACTTTTAAAACAACTGTTTTGTGGAGTATATTGTAGTAATAAAGCCCTTAGCCGTATATAGTACTCCATTTGTCTAGCTCTGAATTTCTCATTGTCCTAGTGATGGTTTTTAAAGTTACTTTGGATGACGTGTATTTTTGCAGATGTGAAAAGCAATTTTCTCAGTATACATGTCCACGGTGCAATATTCGTTATTGTTCTCTGCCTTGTTACAAGGTACTACTACTTATTCTATAAGATTCATAATAATATTTGTAGCTGATTTATTGGGATTCTGCAACTTTATGAGTATTAGATTTCTTAATGATTCTTCCATCCCTCACCTTTTCTAGTGAGGTTTAACATGTGTTTGTATGTTGTATCCTCAGTCGCATAGTCTACGCTGTACTGAGTCTTTTATGAGAGAGAATGTAATGGGAGGACTGCAACAAATGAAACCTGACGAGGAAAGCAAAGCTAGAATGTTGGATATACTTAAGCGACTCCATGAGGAAGAAGAGACAGATGGCTTCCATGAAGAAGGTATGTTGATCTTGTGCGGTTTATTATATTTCAGCATAATTCTGCAAATAAATTTTGTCTGAGATTGAAATCATGAGCATCGATGAACGTCTTATGTTTACCACTTAACTGAAGTTATCAATCTAAATACTTTTTTTTATCATTCTGAATCTCTGATTATCTAGTGCTGAAATGTTTCACATTGGTGCTGCATCCTTTATGTTGATAACCTTCTACATTCGATTATTTGAACTTAGTTAATCTACAGACCTGACAATATCTCTAATTGTTTGCACAATTTCATTTGTATCAGAGTTAAATCCATCCTCCTTGTCAGAAGAGACCATTCAGAAGATTATTTCTGGTATGTGTACACAATTCAAGGTTTCTCAGCAAAGATGTCAAACCCAAGTTGAGCCGATACTAATGTTTGTTCGTGCAGGTGGTACGCTAAGTTTAAATGATCTCTCTCTCGACGAAAGGAAACGCTTTGAGAGGGCTATTGCCTCGGGAGAGCTCAGTAAATTGATTGAACCATGGGAGCCATGGTGGTCAAGGCCTTCTGCCCAGTACATATCGCTTAGTTCAAATGGAACACAACTAGTTCAACCGATCATGAAAGAGGAATCGGGGGAGCATGATAACGAGGAAGGCAGCGATGAACTGGAGGATTTCCCACCAGGACCCGAGACTCCTCTCCCATCAGTCAGTAAACTGACTGCATCTGAACCTTCACCCCTGTTAGCTATCCACCTCATCGACATCATATATTCGTATTGCTTCACCCTCCGTCTCTACAACGGAGACTGGAAAGCAGATCCCCTGGAATCAGCAACAGTGGTGCTGAGCGTATCTTCTGTTTTGGATCAAAGCAAGCAACCCGAAACCGTATCTGAAGTGTTATCTCATTGCCTGGAAAAAACATGCTCCACAGCATACAAGCACATGGGGGGCTTACAATTTGGGCTGAGGCTTATAGACGATGTGATTCATCTCCTTCATCTCGGACGCAATGCTTTAATCTGCTTACTATGCGATATGCAGAGGCTAATCCAGGCTGCGGAGAGAGAGCTCAAGTCGGAGAAACTGCTCAAAACGAGGAAGGCCGAACTGAAGGCCAAGCTCAAGTCTGCTGACAGGAAGATCTACTTCATCACGTGTTGGGTGAACGAGCAGCCATCGGAAGCATGGACTTCATTGACAGCCCTACTGAACACGGAGAAGTCGTCTGCCATGGAATACGCGCAGAGCAAGAGAAGTGCTCCAAGAATGGAGGAGATCACAGAAAGAGGAGGTAGGCCTTTCATTAAGGAGGTCCTCTGAGCTGTTTCTCTCTTTAAATGAATATTTACACCACTATATTGTATGGAATTAATTTACTAGTATTAGACTAAGTTAACCCTGATCACATTAATTTAATCTTGATTATAAGAATATATTAGGAATCTTAATTTTACATATATTTGGATTGATGAAGAAATAGTCCCACTTTGAAGAGTAGACCATCTTTGATGAACAATTGTTTCTAGAAAGGAACACTTTTATTGAGCGTACTTTTACACACTTCTATGAAACGGACAAAGTACACTACTCCATTAAATATAGATATTTTGTTATCCTTTTGGGACTAGAGCCCCCCATTATTCTCATTTCCCAAGAGAATCAATCATTTTTTATTTTTTAGTATTTTTTATTTTCTTGCTACTGAAAAAGAAGTCCACCCTAATGATTCCAATTTTAACAGGAATAATCAATCATTTTTGAAGTCCACCCTAGTGATGTCAATTTCAATCGGGATCGTCGATCCGAAATGGTTAACCATTGTTTTGTATCGAACTATAATTGACATTGAAGTTTAGACGATTAAGTTTCATTTCCAAAAATAATGAAACCGTAAATTGCCGGTCCTTGGATGCCTTTACCCCATCCCAAATCCAGGCATTAAGTCCCCTCTACGTCATCATTCCTCTAAATTTAAGTCTCATGCTACAACTTCTCTAATCCTGCAAGTCATAACTCGGATCACAACTATTAAATTGCACTATTCACAACTCTAACATATTTTACTCGTAAAATATAATACGTTGAACAATTATAAAACCGGAAAAATTCATGTTCAGTCGAGAAAAAAGAAAATTACAAATCCTAGAAAAAAGAACTACTTTTTCTTCATTTGTGCGCGAAGGTATTTGATCATCTCACGGTGCAACTCGAGCTCGTACTCCGACATTGTCAAGGTATCCCTCGATGTCAACTCCGTCAGCTGGCCCATCCGCGACGTAATACTCATAACCGACATAGAGTCTTATATCTTATCCAGGGAAGGATTGGGCGGCGGCGGCATAACGGAGTGGCTCGCAGTTGCCTTTCCCTTTGCTTTC
Organism: Salvia hispanica; assembly: GCF_023119035.1. NCBI lineage: Eukaryota > Viridiplantae > Streptophyta > Magnoliopsida > Lamiales > Lamiaceae > Salvia > Salvia hispanica. The sequence goes on from NC_062965.1 coordinate 24,701,358, forward strand.
CTCTTTGCCGCCTTTGTGCCCATCGAACGGCTTTGAGTACCATGAGATGACAGGAAGAAGTCGTCGTCTGTCACGTTGAGGTCGATTGGTGGAGCTCCTTCGCTCGAAGAGTAGTGTCCGGCGGCGGATACTTTGGTTCTCTTCACCGCCGCTTCTGCCCCACCGGTGTACTTCGGGCTCTTCTCGACAAGCTTCCAAACATCGAAGTACTTGAAGTGCTTCTTCCCGTCAGCGAAGAAATCTGCCTTGTCCTTATCCACAAGGTCCATCTCGCTCTGCCCGCTCGGCCACATCCGGACTACGTTAGTCCACTTCCCATTCCACTTGTTCATCTCCACCTGGACCCGACCCCAATGCTTGCGTAGCTTCACGTAGGTATGCTCGAACGAGCCTTTAGGTCGACCGGCATTGTACTTCTCTGCAATCCGCTGCCAGAACATTTTGCCGCTTTGCTGGTTGCCAACCACAACGTCCTCAGAGACGTCGATGAAGTTCTTGGCCAGCCACATTGTCTCTTGCGGACTATACTTCTTCGGCACATCCTCATCCGCAACCTTGCCCTTGCCCCTCCCTTAAGCGAGCTCCATATCACTGATCTCGTACTCATCAATGCTAACTGGTGATTCCATGTTCATGTTGGTAGGCAACCCCGGACTAGGCGTTGCATTTGGGTCGGGCGTCGGCGGCACTTGCCAGTTGTGGGCGTTGACGAAATCGCCCATCTGTCGTTGGTCGTTGTTAAACCAATCCATAGAAGCTGGAAATGTTGGAATACAAGAGGATTGAAATTGAGTTTGTGTGGAAGTATATTAGAATGGACCACAACAAGTGTATAAATAGGCAAGCAAAATTAAAAAAAAATCGAGGAGACTTGCAGCCCGACCCGAATGCATCTAACGTCGGGCCGGGACTCACACGTTGCGGCACGACCGCCGCTAACCCTAAGTCGGGCCGGACCCCGGGAGCGGCCCAGGGATGCAACTACGTCCTCCGGACAGTCCCAGGCCGTGACGCGCCTCCGCCTAACGCTGCCCTCAGGCCGGGACTCGCACGTTGCGGCCCGGCCCACCTGCGTTGGGGATGCTCTTAGTCAGGGCTTGAGTCCTATTGACTTTATTTTTGAAATTTAATCTTTTCATAAATTTATCCATATTTTTATTAAATTGTCATGGAAATTCATTATTAATTATATAAATTTTAATTTATTTTCAATAAAATGTCATATATTATTCACTTTTATACTTTGCTCGGCAAGGACAAGGTTAGCGTACAAGGGCTTAAAAAGCCCATAAAAATAAATACTTTTCATTTTCATTCGTCATATAAAAGCAGTCAAAATTCATTGACGTCAACTTTTCTCTCATGAGATGGTGTCATTCTTCACTGATAATACTCCAATCACATTTTATTTTATACTTTATAATTACGCCTTAAAAATATTTGTGCAGTCTCCAAAGTGTCTTGACAAATTAGTACTACTCCCTTCGTACCTTCATAATTGAAGCGAAATTTTTCGGCGCGAAGTTTAAAAAAGAGATGTTGAGTGTGTTAAATAAATATATAAAAAAGTAAGAGAGGAAAAAAAAGTAGAGAGACAAAGTAGAAAGTGAATAAAATAGAGAAAATAAAGTAAGAGAGAGTAAAGTAAGAAAAAGAAAAAAAGTTACTCCCTCCGTTCCACAAAGATTGTCTCACTTTGACTGCGCACGAGTTTTAAAAAATGTAATGAAAAATGAGTTGAAAAAGTTAGTGGAATGTGGATCTACTTTTATATAGTATTAATTTTATAATAAAATGTGAGTAAGAAATGAGTTAAGTGAAATATGAAGTCTATTACCAAAAATAATAAAAGTGAAATGAGACAAATTTTGTGGGACGGGAATAAAAAAAAAAGAAAATCAGATGGAGGGAGTACCATACAAAATCGAATTCGAAGAAAATCGAAAAAATCGTCAATTTTGACCGGAACCGAAGACAATTCCCTTCTCTAATCCAACACGGCGATGGCAGTCCGGTAATTTCCACAGTAATCACCGACACAACCGTCATTTAACCATCCCCCTCTCTCCCCGTCGCCCATAATCAAAACCCCTCTTCACTCCCCTCCTTCTACACATTTCATCAAACAGTTTCTTCCAAATTCTTCGATCCCAAATCTCAAAAATCCCCTCTTCCACTTCACCCAATCACTTCACTCTCTCCCACTCCTGGAACCAATCGCACTCACAGACGCCGTCACTTCGCAGAAATGGGAGACGTGGCTGATAAATTGGCGTATTTCCAAGCAATCACGGGTTTAGAAGACGCCGATTTGTGCACCGAGATTCTCTCCGCTCACAATTGGGACCTCGAATCGGCCATCTCCTCAATCACCGCCCCCGACGGCAGCCGCCCCTCCTCCACCGACGCCTCCGCCGCCCCTACCACCGCTAATCCGGATGATCGGGATGGAGGTCTTGTTCTGGCCCCCAACGGCGGTAATCAGCCCCCTGGTTTAGCTTGGAAAGTCGTCACGCTTCCCTTCTCCATCATCTCCGGTAGCCTAGGGTTAATTTCTGGTGCGATTGGGTTCGGTCTGTGGGCGGCGGGAGGGGTTTTGTCCTACTCTCTCGGGATGGTTGGGCTGGGTGGTACGTCGCGCGGTGGAACGACGCCGTTGGTGACAATTTCGCCGGCGGTTTCTGAGGCGATGGATTTTGTGGCTAGCTTTGAGCTGGATTTTGGGAGGGTGAGGCCGCATTTTGTGACTGAGGGTTTCATGGACGCGCTGCAGAGGTCTCGCCATGAGTATAAGCTGTTGTTTGTTTACTTGCACTCGCCGGAGCATCCCGATACGCCGGCGTTTTGTGAAGGCACTCTGTGCAATGAGATGCTGGCGGCGTTTTTGAATGAGAATTTTGTGTCGTGGGGTGGGAGTGTGAAGGCCAGTGAAGGGTTTAAGATGAGTAATAGTCTGAAGGCGTCGAGATACCCTTTCTGTGCTGTGGTTATGGCTGCTACTAACCAGAGGATTGCATTGCTGCAGCAGGTAGATGATTTGAGCTTTTTCCTAGCACTCTCTTATGTTGAATTGTGTTTATAGGTGATTGTCTCTACTTGAAAGTTGATCTTTTCATGATTGTCTCTCTTATAGTAAAGAAATGTGTCTGTGATTTCTGTTTTTCTGAGTACTTGAATGGGAAAACAGACATTAGCTGGATTTGATTGGGCAAAATTTAGGACGTTTGTGTTTAGTGCTCTTTAAAATGCAACATGTCACCTGATGACATGAAGGGAAACCCCATCCCTCTCCTTTTTCATCTTTGGCAAGAGTTGCTAACCTCTGACCTCTTTTGGATCTTGTGTTACATGAAGCTGGTTAAGTTATCCACCAATTGTTACTCATATGTGTTCCCTTGGGTTATACAAGTACATGCTCTATTTTTAAGGTTTTTTTTTCTCTTCATGAAGATGATATGAGATATGCTAATATATTTGAAAGGCCAAGATTTAAACTCAATATTACACATTAGTGATGCTTCTTATGAGGTATCCGATGAAGGGATGATAGAGGTTAGGAAAGGGGAATGGTTAAGAGGGGAGTGTTTCAGCTTTGACCTCTGGCACATGAGATGCTGTCTTGCTTTTTGGTTGATTTGGAAAGGGAAGCTCTCAAGTGTGGTTGTGGATGGGGTTTGTTGTGGAAACTCTACTACTAATTTACAGCCCCTGTACGCTTCCTATCCTTTTTCTTGGCGGACTTTTCGGAGGTGGCATATCTGCACATAGTTTACAGGCTTTCAGCCCAAATTATTTCTTCTAACTGTTTTTACATAAACACTCCCAAGTTATTTTTATTTATACCCCAACATTCATATTGAGAGTCTTTCAACTCGTAGCACTGCTATCGTTTGCTCTTTTTAGGTTGTTACGAAATCACTGATGAGGCAGCACGTGTGATCTTTTGATGCATTTTATGAGGTGAAATGTTTTGTCACCGCAACTTTTTCTCTACTTGGAGATCTAGTATGGCGACATTCATATATGTTCATGTATCTTGCACTTGACCAAACAATCATCTAGACTTCTTCATTGTCTCTATATGTGTGCAATCCTCTGAGGAATTTATAACTGAGTGATACTTAATGATATAAAGTGAGATGCTTGTTTTAGGCTATCATTATATGTAAACACAAATGCAAAATGTTTTTCTATACACACTATTTGGATATGCTCTATATACACATTGGGATGGAAAATGTTCTGTACACCTTGATACAGAATATAATCCATCATTTAAATATGCATGCCTGCTATCCCTGGAGAGTTATCTTCCTAAGTGAAACTTAAGTATATACACTGGGATGTTTGTTCTGAAACATCTTTTTAGTTGTCTGGATATCTGTGTAAAGGTTATGTTGTGGGAAAATGAACAAACTAAATCGTGGGAAAAGGTGCACCAAACACTTCATTCTGTTCTCTAATTTTATTGATTTTCTAACTTGGTAGTCACTGCGCTGGTTATGACTTTATGACCTTCCCATTGACCACATTTTTGTCTCTTCTGGTCATTGCATAAGCTGGGTCTCATGTAATATTTTATTCACCTGTGCAGGTTGAGGGACCAAAATCCCCTGAAGAATTGTTAACAATATTGCAGAGGGTGCTTGAAGAAAGCGCTCCTGTGCTTGTCTCAGCAAGGGTAGAAGCTGAAGAAAGAAGAACCAATATTCGTCTTAGAGAGGAACAGGATGCTGCTTATCAGGCAGCACTTGAGGCCGATCAAGTATGCTTTTTCCTATAATTTTGTTGTTTTGTTTAAAAATAATGTATATTCTTTTTGTCTGTTGTTTATATCGTATGTCTAGTAGGACTATCACTTAATTATTTTTGTTAATGTTCTTTTCTAGGCCCGTGAGCGTCAGAGGAAAGAAGAGGAGGAGCGACTGGAACGTGAAGCTGCTGAAGCTGAGAGGAAAAGGAAGGAAGAGGAGGAGGCTCGTGAAAGAGCAGCACGAGAAGCTGCTGAGAGAGAAGCCGAATTAGCTAAGATGCGCGAGGCAAAAGCTTTAGCACTGGGTCCAGAACCTGAGAAAGGACCTGATGTTACTCAAGTAAGACTCATATTTTGTATTCTTTCCATTAAATTGGTAATTTAGTTGGTCTTCTGTTGTTTGGATTTGATTATGGGCACACCATCTGACGGGATGACACGAAACTTTCCCGTTTTTTACTTGCATCAATATCTGTTCTTAAGTTAATCATCCACTTTGTTCAATGTTTATCTCCAGAAGGGTATTGAAACAAATGTGCAAATAGTTATGGACTTATGATTGGTCTAGTATAGCCTCCAGTATATGACAATAGTATCTGCACCCTTCATACCAATGGAAAAATTGAAAGAAATGATTTTGCGGGAATCATATCTAATGGCGTATAGTTGGCCTTGTTTCGCTGAATATTTTACTATGTTCAGTTTCTATGGTCTAAATGTTATGTATTATACTTCATGACATCGTATTCAATTATCTTCAACGTATCAGGTGTTGGTGCGTTTTCCATCTGGAGATCGCAAGGGGAGGAGGTTTCACTGCACAGCAACAATACAATCTTTATACGACTATGTCGACTCCTTAGGGTGCTTGGATGTCAACGGCTACACCCTGGTCTCCAACTTCCCCCGCACTGTTTATGGCGAAGACAAGCTATCTTCGTCACTGAAAGAAGCAGGATTGCATCCGCAGGCCAGCCTCTTCGTGGAGATCAAATAACTATCCATGGATGATGAACCCACATTGACTGGCATTTGGATGATACATTTTTGTGGCTGTGACTATATTGGCATTCACATGGGAAAAACTGGATCAAATAAGTGTCCAGTCGTCGTATATAGTGTTTTCAAAAAATAGATGCTGCAGTTTCTTTCATAAGTTGTTAGGTCAGTTTATGAGATTCTCAGACATTGAAAATTCATTTTGGCTGATATGTGTATCTTCATGTATTCAAGGATTTGTATCTGCAGCACTTACCTTTACCCTTTTATTGTTCAGTTTTATCGGTGATTTGAAAACTAGTCTGAGCTATTTTGATTTCTTTGAAAGTACTCTCTCCGTTAGCCAAGAAAATTCTGTTCGTTTGCGAATAAAAGTCTCACGTCACTCACTCATCATCAAGCAAAACAATTCCAATTGAAATCTGAAAATAGTTGGAGACTCTCATCTCATACAGCTCTGTGCTTGCAAAATATTGAAAACTAAACAGTTGCTTAATGGAAGACAACATCAAAAAGAAAACAACCATCCTGACATGTTTGTGATTACCCCATCAGCAGTGTATCCTCCTACCTGTTTAGTTTGATCGTCAGCATTGTCAGCGACAAAAGCACGTGCATCTACCTCAACGGGAGTTCACTAGGAACAAGATCCTCTACCCATACCTTGGTAACATCATCCCGAACACCAAGATCAAGAGCATACTGACTATAAATGTATTGCGCTGCAGGCATTGCAACACGAGCAACCGGGTTTGAAACAAGCAGCTTGAGCGGCAAATAGATCATTGCAGCCACAGGAATACCAACAAAGGAATAGACTTCGCCACTGGCACCAGAGCTTTTCTTACCACAAACACGAACTCCAGTTTTACAATACATCGCAAAATCCTCACAGTTATTTAATAACCAATCATACTTCCTGAATCCCTTCCGCAGCAAATGCTTAGCTCTGTGAATCACATCTTCTGGAGGATCAGATTTAGCAATTGAGCATGTCCCAGATCGAACCTTAGCCATTAACACTACCGGGCTAACTCCATACTCAAAAGCGATACAAAGATCCATTTCCCAAGAAGCAATTCAAGCATGACATAACCACTCCACTTTCAAGTTTGTGGGAGGCGCAATCTGAATCCAAACAGAGTGCTGTATAAGTCAGCCGGTGATGAGACACAAAAGGAAGATGAGCCACCAGGACTCAAATTCTCTTGTTGAGTGAAGTGCACCACTTTGTCATCGCCAATATAGATGCCTGACAGTTAGAGGTAACACAACAATGTCAAATAAGCACAGGGTCAAAATGGATTAATAAATTGAAGCTTTTTATTGGTAGCAAATGCTAGAATGAGTGGTGACAAGTAGGAAGTATTGAACAATGTAGATATGAAGCAATGTTAAATAGAAACAGTGACACAACTAAGGTGAAAATGGATGGTATTTTGTTATCAAACACTAGTTGAGACACTAAAATTTGTCACGGCATCATTTCGATGAGAGATAGGAAGACAAAGATATTGGTACACAGACGAAACAAGATCACATGGACAAACGTAGGACAGAAACAGATACCAAAATGCACAAACCAAATTCTTGTTCAAAATTGTGACAATGCTGAGAAATTGAAGAAAGATTTCATAGCAAATTAAACTCCATTAAGGAACAGAAAATGCACAACACCATCAAAAAAACACATACTACAAGCCTCGTATCTATTCAACTCCAATTTGAAAAAAAAAATGCTATTAATCCAATCATCATTGCTTAAACCTTTATTTTGTGAATTAATCCAATCACCATTCATATGAACATTATGGTTTAAAAAAAAATAGAAACAGAAAATAAGAAATCAAACAACATGAAGAGAAATAAGAAAAGTAGTCGAGAAAAGAAAGCGTGATGAGAGTATGCGAAAATAGGAGTCCTCCAGGAGTAGATATGGTCTCCTGCCTTCAAATCGCTTCGTTCAACTCTCTGCGACACAAACCCCATCCTCTCTCCCTCTCTACATTTTTGACAAAATTAGATTGCTCATTTTTCTAAGGGAAAAAAAACAAATCAAAAACTCAAAACATTATCACAATAAAAATCATGTAAATGAAATTTGAACAATTTTACATTGATGCGTTGGCGAAGATGATCACTTGAAAGACTGAAGCGCATAATACACGCTAAACCTAAGATTATACTTATTTAATCTTCTTAATTAATATCATAAGCATCACATTTAATACTACCATAATTACTGCCTTTAATTCAGTACATTTTCCAAAACAAATTGAAATTAATTTTAACGGCTTCCTATAAATAATCCAATGCAAATTAAAAATTTCCACTGATTATATTGAATACTGATTTCGTAAATTCAAAAATAAAGTAATTCAAAACATATGGCTTCGCCCGGGTTCGAACCGGAGACCTTCAGTGTGTTAGACTGACGTGATAACCAACTACACCACGAAACCATTTGTGTTTTTATGTTTCAATATTAATATAGATGTACATAATAAAAGAGTAGAAAGGAATAAAAGGAGCATCAAACCAGAGCTAGTTTGATTCAAAGCGAAAGATAGAGCAGAGAAGAATCTTTATGGCCGAAACCCTCATCTGCATATCTGCTGTCGCCGTCTTCCGCTCTCTCCCTTCAGCTTATTACCCTTCAATCAGGTGCGTATTTGTTTGTATACACTCGATTTTCGTATTGATTGTTTTGATTGGAAGAGTAGTTAGAGTTAGTGATTGGTTGAATAAGGCGGTTATTCAGTTATATACTAATCTCTTTAAATAGCTATTGTACTCTTCTTGCTCAATTTTTCGATTTCTGAATTGGGTAGAACAAGGATTAGGGTTTTTGTTGTTTGATATCTTGACGTTTTCTGTGAAGGTTGAATAGGTAAAGGTTTTATTTTCGTTTTAGTTCCATTGTTATTTGTGCCAATACGATATCTCAGATAATTTGTGTTCTTGTTCACTTTTTTGACTTTTTTGAGATTAAATTCTGGTCATTGTTGAACCCTAGAGATTGGAAATAATAGATGCACTCAGATTAATAATAGTAGTTAGAATCAAGAACTGCAAGAAGGTTTTCTTTTATCTTTGATTAATGGAAAACCAATTCATTTCTTTCTTGTCTGCAGTCTGCTTGTTGGATTACACGTTTTGAAAATTAGAACATTTCACTTAACTATCACTCCCATTAGGTCTTAAACTCCAGGTAGACTATCTGTAAGTTGGGTGTCTTGGCTATCGTCTTTTTTCGTTGGGCTTTGATACCAGGAAATGTCAGAGTATAATAGAGAGATAAACTATATAAGTATCACACAATCTTAAACAGTGCCAAAACCAAAAACATATAGTCTGTTCTGTATCTTTCATGTTGAAAAATAGACTGTAAGTCTGTAACGCATTGTTGTCATTTTTGTGCAAAAGTCGAGGCAAATTGCTTACAAGCATTATATCTTCTTTTGAGCATGTTAAGTGGTCTGATTTCTCTCTGATTTTCGTCATGCTCAACTGAATTATAACCTTGGAAGTTCGGATTGTTTATGATGCTCTTCATGCAGAACAATATTCACTTATATGTCATTTTTAAAGCTTAATCCCATGAATATTGTGTTCCAGCAGCAAGTTGAGTGATCGGAATCATGGGTGACACAATTGATTTGACCGGGGATGGAGGAGTCCTGAAGACAATAGTACGCCAAGCAAAAGCTGATGCGCTCGGTCCATCAGAGAGTATTCCGCTTGTCGATGGTATGTTTTAACAGCCACTCACTTTTTACTTTATCATGTCATGTAAATTTACAATGTAAGAACTAACTGTAAAAATAGGACAGTGAGTAGTTTAATGGGGCGATTAAGGGATTCACAATTTGATGTTCAAGAGTAGCAATTTGTACATTTAAATTCAACAAGTGTCAGTTTCTTTAGTGTATATTATTGAACAGTCTTAATATTGTTTTGGAAAATTTGTGTTGCTTTGACACAGCTGTGTTATTAAAAAAAAAATTCAAGTACATGAAAATAAAAGGCAACAACTGTAACTGATCTTGATGGCTATAAGTGGCGGATTGCTAATTATTTTCTGCAATGAATTACTTGAGCTTTAACATCAGGTTCAACTATGTTTACCAGATAAGCACCCCGGTGTTTCTCGTTGTCAAGTTGTTTCTAATAAACAGTTGTCTTGCTGATGACTTAGTTTTCTTGTCGTTTTGGATGGATCAGATTCTTTGGTGCTTATTTTTTCCATGCTCAGTTGCTGACTTGTTTCAGCCTTTCAGTGAAATAAATTCATAAAATTAGGAAATTCATTCTGAGTCCTAATACGCATCAATCTCTCGTAGAGTCCTAATACGACGTAGACTAATCAGAAATTCAGAATTAGTTTGTACCCGCTACCCAGTATTCAAAAGTTTGATAATTGGATGTCTAGAATGTATTATTTTGTGCACCGCTTTCGCTTAATTCTAAGTTAGGTTTCCCCTCACCATTGCCCTTTTCGTTGGTGGACTCATGTTTCTATTCTAGACATCTAGCAATTTTTATGTTTCTGCACCTTAGAGAATATACTCCCTCCGTCCCATAATAGATGGCACACTTGGGGATTGCCATGAGATTTTAGGTGATGTTTTGTGTGTTATAGGTGGAGAGAGAAAATAGTATATTTATATTGATGTGAGAGGGAACTTTTTCCAAAAAAAGAAATGTGACATCTTTTGTGGGACAAACTAAAAAAGAAAGTGTGACATCTATTATGGGACGGAGGGAGTACTTTATTAACTTTGCCCTTTTTTTGCGACAGTTCATTATGAAGGCACCCTAGCTGAAACTGGTGAAGTTTTTGACACTACGCATGAAGACAATACTATCTTCACGTTTGAAGTGGGCAGTGGAAGTGTGATTAAAGCTTGGGATGTTGTGCTCAAAACCATGAAGGTAAACTATTCTTTTTATACAGCTAATACTTCAGTACTACTACATAATACGTCCTTAATTCTCGTTCCTTTATGTTGCGTTGCAGGTTGGGGAAGTCGCTAGGATTACATGTAAGCCAGAGTATGCCTATGGCAGTGCCGGTTCCCCACCTGAGATCCCCCCAGAGTAAAATCCTGTTCTTTTCTAGCCTGATATTTGTCTGATGAGCACAACTTATGCAGTTAATGTCACTGATCAATATTAAAAAATGATGGGGACTGTTTTGCTTTATGATGAGAGCATCTATTTGGGTTTCCTGCTGCAGTGCGACTCTTATTTTCGAGGTGGAGCTGGTCGCCTGCAAACCTCGCAAGGGTAGTCTAAGCAGCGCCTCCGATGAGAGGGCAAGGCTGGAGTAAGTCTATCGAATCCACACATTTATTAGTGAATATGCTTCAATTCAGCCACTGCCACATAAAGTCTCTGAGATATAATGTGTGTTTGTTTAGTGAGCTGAAGAAGCAACGGGAAGCAGCCGCTGCAGTAAAGGAGGAAGAGAAGAAGAAAAGGGAGGAAGCGAAAGCTGCCGCAGCTGCTAGGGTTCAAGCCAAACTCGACGCCAAGAAAGGCAAAGGGAAAGGCAAAGGCAAGTAAAAGAAGATATTGTGTGGAGATGGTTGTAATAAAGCTCAAGTAGCTGCACTATATAGACTACCCTCTTCATAATTTCTTCCACAATGGTGAAAACAAGTTTATCTCTATAAATACTGCTTCTATGAACATTTTTGCCAAGTTTGTACGTGTCAAAAAAATTACTACTATTAAATAAGGCAATATTTTAATATATAGCAAATTCAATGTTTACAGCACTACATCTAAATTGCTATTTATCAGCCCTAATCAACTTATGCACCATGAAGGAGAGTGACTCAACTTCACAGTAGGTAATACATAATGCATATACTATAAATATACATATACTGGTGGTATGTATAAATCAGTTATAACAAATATGATATGTTTGTAGCTTAGACCATGTCCGAAGCATCGATTTCTCCTTGAGCGATCTCCGACCATTGTGACCCAGCTCTATACTTGCAGACAGGGCACGTCCCTTGCTGCCTCAGCCATGGATCTATGCAGTTGACATGGAACTGCAAGGAAACACATAAGATCGAATAAGAGACAGAATAATACTAGCGTGTAAATGTATCGAACGTATAAAGGCAAAGGCGCGGAACAGAAACCTGATGCAAGCATGGCAAGCTGCGAATGAGCTCTCCGGCAGTGACTTGCTCCAAGCAAACACTACAAGTCAGATCATCATCAGAGGTCTTTAATCCCACTTGTGGATTTGGAAGATCTTGCTTCTTCTGCAAATAGCATTAAACATTAGTGAGGCTAGCAATATATGGTGAAATCATTACATGTAACTGATATGAAGCATTTGTGTCTAAATTCAAGCATAACCACCAAGATAGATCAAATATACACGAACCAATGCAAGGTGCTTCAGAAAATTGGTTATAGTTTCAGTTTTTTGTTTTTCAAGAGACTGTAGAAATTGATAAAGTACCTCAACTGAGGCTGAAGAAGAACCCTGCTGCGCCGATGAGTTCACACTGTAAGCAAAGAATACGAAGATCCATTTAGAGAGAATCTTGACAAGATACGAGATACCAGTCAAAAAGTAATGCAGAAAATCTCCAAAATTGTCTCTTTTTTCTGTTTATAGCCAACGGAACACACATGCCAAAGTGAAACTAAACAAGTTGCCATGTATGCATGAGACTGTAACAGGTCAGAAAGTAACAGCATGCCATGTATGCATGAGAAAGATGCCATCATGTACACAAGAAGTAAAATTATGAACTTTCAGAGACTAGATGTCATAATAGCTGGTTTTTAAATATGAATCCTAAATGCTCCACATCTAAACATAACATAACTCCGACTGTGACAGAATCTTTCCATTTTGATTTGTTGGTGAGTAATTTAATTAAGCATGCCAAATAAGGATAGAGCAGTGAGAGACCATTTTCAAGGACAATATGGAATGAAATACCAGTTGGAGCTACTCTTATTATGCATAATGTACAAATTCAGAGAGCTTTACACCAATACTCACCCCTGTGGGCCGGAAACCTTATACTTGTGGACAGGAAGAGCATTGATCTCTTCGTCAGTCATAGAAGCGGTAGGGACATTGTCAGAATCAAGTGCTCGCAAAGTTTCATAATCTGCAGAGCACCAAATGCCACATGAAATTCCATGCATAGAATCCTCAATTTATGCTTACCCTACTGGGTTGGAATCAATACAGTAAATAACATTTAAAAAAAAAAACAGATATTATGCCAAATTTGAGAATAATGTATGCATACCTAGGTCGTCAAATTCCCTGTCGAGCAGTGCTAGCTGGAGTCTGAGACCTTGCAACCTTCCCCTGGTAGCAAGAGCTATAGATGGTGGCATATGGAGTCTTAATTCTGTGTGGCCAAGAAGACCGCTAGCTGCGACAGCATGCGCTTGTGCCTGGGCTTGAAGTTGCTGACATGTTGCATACATCCTTAAAGTGGTTGCCATCAGAAACACCCCAAGCACCAGCCAGAGCTTTCCAATACATCGAAAATTAGAGGTCAATCATATAAACGAATTTCACAACTGACAGAACTCTATGAAAACTTTTCAACATCCAAATAATACAAACCAGAAAATTGGGAGACATTTGGTGCGAGTTCAGAATCATAAACAACAAAAGCACTGTTAAAAACACATTCCAGTTAGTAAACTGACTATAAGAGAGAAATATAGAACTAAAGGACCATCAAATAATGTTACCTGTGACAAGAAAAGCTAAGGAGTTGGTATTGACTGGTCGAGTACCATGAACACGCTGATCACCAGCAATAAGATCACATATGTTAAGAGAGATGAGAATAATCACAAGAATAGATATTAGCAAAAGGTTAGAGATTCACCACTGCACGCCGTTCAGGAATAAGTCCCGGAAACCCAGTTTCTATATCTCCTCTACTACCTCTGAAAACAAAACTCATGGTTTCGAAAAAGTTCAACACTGAATGAACTATTTACAGATGCACCTGGAACTGCTGCCAATAGATTATATACAGTGAGAAACAATCCCAAATAGGAAAAGATAGTTGGTCTAACAGAACTAAATTCTAAAGATGGTTCTGATTTTAACTTTTGATTCAACATTTAGTTCCCTCCCATTCAATACCAACTGAAAGAAATACATAATCTAAATCTCTCATATCTTTAAGAATGCCTAGATTTTCAAAATCCATGGTGTAATATGAACCACAACTTTTTGAAGATCAGAAGTGATCGATCCATCATATTGGGTAAGTGTGCATTCTCATTATATGATTCCACATCAGATTATCAATTGGTGATACTTATAGTGCAGGGAAAAAAAAGGCAGTTCCGCTGAAAAAGGGAAAATTCCAAATCTTGCCATTTTTGACAAAATTTTGGTGTTGAATGAAGGAAAACTCAATGCAATTCCCTACATTCGTGAAAACCCCAAAATTCGATAGAAAGCACTCCACTTACCTATTCAAAAAAGCATATCTTCAACAAATCGGTTCAGATCAAAATTCGAACAGGAAAACCGAAAGCATTCACACAAAGAGCTAACATAGATTAATATCTGAGACAAATTTTCGAAAATGCAAATCGGAGAATACATGTGAGCAGGCATATCCTTCACCAAAAAAAAAAGCTTTGATTATGAAAAAGGTAAGAGCGAAATCTCACTTACAGTGATTGTTGTGTGGTTGGATCAGAGCGCAAACAATCTATCAAACAAAATTGATTTGGTTGAAGTAATAATTGGTTAATCTCAGCTGAGTCGAGCGAGTTAAACGAAAAGAGAGGAGCGAGTGGACTCGGGCGTTGGAGCTCTTTGAATATCGACGCATAAAATGATAAAATAAAAAAGAAAATAAAAGCCCAACGCTGAACTAAAATCAGAAATTTTTTACTACTATCATTTAATGTTCTTGTCACTTTCAATTTTCGAATATCACTTTTTATCTTTATGAATTTCACTTTTTCTTCTATCTTGTTTTTACTTTTAATCGGTTGGTTTGACTTCTTATATTTTATTTATGTTTGACGATTTTATAGTACTACTATTTTAAGATTATTGCAGTCGTTACATTATCCAGAAAAAACTTGCTAAAAATGATTTTCAAATGGCTTTTGTTTTGGGTGGATATTTTAAGTAGTAGTACTACTCACTCTGTCCAAAGAAAAATGACCCCTTTCTTGGATGGCACGGGATTTTATGCAACTTTATTTTGTGTGGTAAGTGGACAGAGTAAAGTAATTAGAGAGATAGAATAAAGTAGAGATACATGGATTTCTATTTTAAACAATGAGTCATCTTGATTGGAACAAACCAAAAAGGAAAGCATCTTCAATGGGAAGGAGGGAGTAGTATTTTTGAATTTATGTTTGTATTATCTTAAAAAATTGCTTCAATAGGAAGGAGGGAGTAGTATTTTTGAATTTATGTTTGTATTATCTTAAAAAATTGCAACCAAAATAGCTAGACAATCCAAATGGATCGGCTCAAACTCAAGTGGAGTGTCAATAAAATAAAATTACAACATCTATATGAAAATTACAAATCACTATGTCTAAATAGCTAAACAATTAATTTTGTTTCTAAAAGAGGATCACTAATAGTTCCTCGTTTATCCTCGTAGACGCGATAACTCCAACCCTCGAGCTTCCTATAATTGGTTAACTTCTTGCAACTGCTGCCACTTGATCCTGCTAAAATTGGATCACACATCAACAAAAGCACTCCGAAAGAGAAACACAAAAGCTAACAAACACAAACGCAGCAGCACACAAAAGACTAACATACAAATACGAAGATCGTTTCTTGCATCAACAGCCGGAATAAAATCACAACAAAACTTACATAGGCAAGCAGCGCGAGGATTGATGAGCTCAACCTCGTTGGCAACGAGAAGAATTGGCGCAACCTCAACCAGAGATGAGGGCACCGGTACGCCTCATTGGTCATCATCGAGCCCCCCTAAACATAACCTGCAGTCTGCTTCCGCAGTATCTGCCTGTTGATTGTTTGAAATGGCGCATGCTGCCTTGACTTGTTGTGACGAGAATCATATCATCGTACTTGTCAACGAGACACCTAAGAAAAAACGAATAACTAATCTCTTATCAACACCACCTATGATCCATATTAAACAGCCAATTGATACCTCAAAACTCATGATTGCTTAATGATCATACCTTTCTGCTGCGAGCATTTCAAATGCACCGAGATCATGAGGTGCTGCTCTAACTTGTCGTAAGCAAATCACATCCTCATTGTGTTACCCAGCCACCTGAAACGAATTTAATAACTATTAGTATCTTGTTAACATATTCTTGGATTTACAAGATGATGTTAAGTTATGGAAGCTGACCTTTTCTTTTGTCATCTTCGTAGACATATCAGAAACGAGTGCATAGTTATTACTCTTGTAGCATGCAGTCATGAACGCTGCAAGCGTCACACGATCCACACTCTTGGTTGCATCTAACAATTTATCAAAAAACTGGGCCGCAGCGTCTACTTTCTGCTCACTACAAAGCTTCCTGACTAATGTTCTAACAGTGCGAACCCACAGTTTTCGTTCTAATCTGTCTAACAAAGCCATTGCTGTCGAAGATTCACCCTTTTTGCACAGCTCATAAGCTATTGTCACTCGAGTAACTTCACATGGCGAAAAACCTTTGTCAACCATTTCACGAAAAAGTGTTCTAGCCTCATTCAGCATGGATTCTTTGCAAAGGCCACCTATCAGAGCACCATAAGTAAAACTATCGGGCGCACAGCCATGTTCACTCATCTCATTGAAGACTTTCATTGCCATTTCAACGTTTCCATCTCGACAATACCCAGAAACAATACATGTATACGTATGTGTGGTTGGGTTGAGTCCCACTTTCGCAGCATCACTGAGAATTCTTTCACATTCTCCCATTTTCCTTTGCCTTGAAAGTAACGAGATCAACGATGTGTAAGTATGCATATCAACACCGATCCCCTTTTTGAACATCACATTAAAAATCGCGAAAGCTCGTCTAACATCATCATCCTGCTTGCAGCTAGCAGATATCAGAATGGTGTATGTAAATTTATCAGCACAAACCTCATTCCGATAGCAAACTTTTAGCAAGTTATACGCTTCCATAATCCTTCCTTTCTTACAGAGGCAGTTCATAACAGCATTGTACGTGCAAGCATTAGGAGCCAAGCCATCTTTCTCCATCGCGTCCATCAATTCATATGCTCTGTCGAACTCCCCAGCCTTAGCATGGCCGTCAATAAGGGTAGTGTAGGTATTCACATTCGGAGACAGTCCTTGTTCCTTCATCTTCTCCAGCAACATCTCCGCGCGTTGCAGCTTCTCCTCCTTGCAGTATCCATCAATCATGGCAGTATACGTGTACACGTTGGGCTTGTAATTGTCGCTCCTAACAAGTTTCAAGAAAAGCCTAAATGCCTTATCCGTCCAACCTTTCTTGCAAAGGCCATCGATCAATGATGTATGAGTATACACATTCGGCTTCAACCCTCTCCTCGCCATCTCCTCCAGCAGTTCGAACGCTTGTTTAACACTTCCCCTGCTGCTCAACCCGTTAATCAAACAAGAAAAATGGACCACATTCGGCTTCAGCCCGATCTCAACCATCTTGTTGAACACCCACAACGCTCGGTTCACACGACCATTTGCACATAGCATATTGAGAATCAAACTACAAGTAGCCTTATCCACAAGAAAGCCTCTGCTCAACATCTCACTCAACCATCTCTCAGCATCCGAAACCCTCCCAGCTCGACAACAAGCAACAACCATCGACTCGAAACTATAAGAATCCGGAATGACACCTCTCTCACACATTTCATCGAACACATTCTGCGCAATCTCAAAATAGCCCATCCCGTTCACCACGCTCAACGCGCAATTCAGAGTGTGGGAGCTCAAAACCAATCCATGGCTACGCAGCTCGAGAACCATGTCGATTGATTCCTTCAACATTCCCACCTCCGCGAAATTCCACAGCATACAACGCAAAACCTCATGGGTCCGCTCAAAGTTTCCATTTTTAATCAAGCAGCTTGCCGCAACAATGTAAAACCGCATACAATGCTTGAATTTCGCAAACCCGATTGCCCAATAGAAGAAACTCAGCGCCACCATCGATCCGGCCTCATCAGCCAATGAAGCGATTACAGTAATTGCCTGCTCCGCCGTCAAGGAATCAGCATCTATTGGTAAATTTAGTAGAGGGCGCGTTGAATCGAAATGAGTGGATTTTTTCTGCTGATTATAGTATGAATCGCAAACCCAAAAGCAGACTCGTTTAATAACGGTGTGCGGTGAGGCTGCCGGGTTGTGATCAGCTATGGCCTCGTGACAAATGGGTCTCACGGTAGAGAGAGGAACGATGCCATTGAGGAGTGTTGTGGGTGCTGCATTTCGGCGACAGATTTGACTCAGACGAATAAACACAGGGGAAACCATGAAATACGGCCGAATTTAACTCAGCTCAGAAGTTCACGACGGCAGCCACAGCGGTGGCGACGGCGACGGCTTTTTACTGTTTCGCCGGGAAATTTGAGAAAAGGAATTAGAGAGAGAG
The DNA here is from genome assembly GCF_023119035.1 of Salvia hispanica. Taxonomy (NCBI): domain Eukaryota; kingdom Viridiplantae; phylum Streptophyta; class Magnoliopsida; order Lamiales; family Lamiaceae; genus Salvia; species Salvia hispanica. The sequence goes on from NC_062965.1 coordinate 24,719,719, forward strand.
AGAGAGAGATGTGACATTATTGGGCCAAATTTGATGTTGGCTTTGTGTAATTTAGTGGGCCTTTTAATGGGCTTTTTTGCAATGCTAACTTTGTGTTTAGTGAATTTTTTTTGATAATAAAGACTAAAAATTACTCCAGTTGATTTGATAAATACTCCTTCCGTTCCATAGTAATATAGTTATTTTGCTATTTTAGTACATTCCATAATAATAGAGTCATTTCTCTTTTTAGTAAAAGTCAACACATTTTTCCACATCTACTTTATTCTCTCTTCATCTCTCAACCTTTTTCATTTTCTACTTTATTCTCCATTTACTTAACTCATCTAACACTACTATGGAACGGAGGGAGTAGTACTCATCTGTTTCATAGTAATGGAGTCATTTTGTTATTTTAGTACGTTCCATAGTAATAGAGTCATTTCCCTTTATAGTAAAAGTCAACACATTTTCCACACTTATTTTACTCTCTTTTACTTTTTTTTTTCTTCATCTCTCTACATTTTTCATTTTAATGTTATTCTCTCTTTACTTAACTCACCTAACATATTTTTCCTAATTTTCGTGCTAAAAAGAAACGTCTTCATTACTATGGAACGGAGGGAGTAGTAGTATTCCTTTTGAAAGAAGAAAAAATTAATTAATGCGATAAAAAAAAACCTATTTAACTGTATTATTAGGATTTATTCGGTTTCCACTGTTTAAGATTAATGATTATGTTTATTTTTATTTTTGTTCGATTACCCTCTGTATAATAAACTTATTGTATTTCTGGTTAACTTTACAATGTCGAGATTATATGGTGTTCACCATTATCCATCTCACCCTAGTCCATAGTCCACATGACTAATTAATCTTAAATAAAATCTATTTTAATTTGTCCCATATTATATACTAGTATTATCTCGTCTAAAATCGAATGTCACCTTAATAGACCAATGACAACAACTCCTATATGCAGGCGCTTACTAATATGCGGATCTTCCCCCTCGTCAGCTCCTTTCCCACGCCACTTCTCACTAGCGGTGTTCCCCTCCCTTCCTCTTTCGCCTCCTCCTTCCTCTTCTCACTAGCGGTGTTCCATCTCCCACTTTTGCACCACCGCCATCGCCGCATTGGAATCGGGCGCTCACGGGTGTGTTCCTCTAAATTGATACAACAACTACCACGGTCCACGAATGTGACACTTAAATTTTTTTATAAGAACTGATAGATACAATACAGAAATATTAAAATAGTTATATACGACAGTCAAAAAGTACTGTAACACTATTCGTGCCACATACTCCATTTCTTTTACTCCCAATGAACGCGCTCTCACGGAAGCGCAAATGAGCGGCGCAAATAATTAGATGAACAAAATAATAATTAAGTATTGTGTTCATGTTCAATTTTAATCAAGTTTGGACCATTTATAGCAAATGACCCGTTTATAATACGACTTACATGTGTCTTAATCTCTGCACTCATATTTCATTACTCCATTAATTAACTAGCTAAGAAGTCAAGACATAGATTTCACTGACAGCTAAATATACATCCAATTTACTTAATAAACCAAAACTAATCAAAACTTTACAATTGACCCTAATCCGATTATTATAAACACAATAGTTTATCCTTTCATGATGGCTTGACCTATGAATCTAGGAGTAGACCTAATTAACATAAAATTACAAAAAATAACTTAGAAGGATAAAATTAGAAAGTTCCTAACCTCTCAATTATTACACCAACTTCAATTAAATATAAGAGCAAATGATAATAAGTAGTTAGGCAGAGATTGTTTAATAAAGAAACAAAACATAATTGTCTGATTTGCTGCTTACAAAGACATAAAGTCTCATTTTTCAACACCTAATTTCCTTCTGTTCACATATTTAAATTTACAATGCAGTTTTCGAGAAATTGATGTTTTATAAATATTTTTTGTTTGAATGCAGAACTGTAAACCACTCTGCAAAATGCAAATTCAACCATTGTTGTCTTTTTCTGTTGTTGGGCTGACAACCTTTATCTAATTTGGTTGTTCCTCAACTTGAAAAATACGTGTTGTATTTTTCCTTCTAATTATCCAATGTAGATTTTGCAATTTTTATATTGGATTTGTAGTTTAAATTGAAAAATCAACCCAAAAAAATAAAATTTGGTTAAAATTAAAAAGTCGACCACGATTGTTAAAATAGCTCTGGTTTACAAGTAAACAATTTTATGAAAACTCCAACAGAATATGAAAGTACAAATTAAATGCACATTCATTTGTGCTGAAAATTTTGTATGAAAACTATTACTATCATATTTAAAAGCTTTCAATCAAAAGTTTTTTTCCCTAAACTTTTAGCATATTTAAAATATTTCCAACTATTAATTTTATAAAAAACTCTATCACTCAAAATACATTTTATTGTACCATACAAATTAGCTATTTTTCACTTGATTCCTCTACATGAATGCTTATGTTGCACGGGTGTGACGGCTGTCTTTGGATAAATTACAATATAAGAATAAACATTAAAATTATGATCTACCCAACCTCCTTTTTTCTGAATTTTCTTCAATAAGTATATGATTGGTTTCATTAGGTGACCGAAACTTAAATTACAATACGCACGCCCTTGACTCACATATATTCTCTTTCACCAAACATACAAACTACATTGATATTAAATTTGGTTTTTATAATGGTCACCAATCCTACGTGGCTAATTTCGCTTCAATTCTTCGAGATTAAGGTTCACGTCATCGAATGTCGATGTCAGGTTGTCGATAAATTTTCTATTCGTATCTGACATCGACAAAGCGACAAAGACCATCTTCATTATGTCCGACCCCACGAATTCTATTTATTAGATTTGTCTATATCTATTACTACAAGTAGGACACTTTATAAACTTCAAAGCCCCAACCATAGTCCCACTCCAACATCTTCTCATTCACATACACACGTACACACTTCCTCGAACATTTCAAACCTTAGATTATTCACACAATCTCACACACACACAAAGATGAATCTCCTCACAATATCAACACAAATAATAGTAGCAATCATCTTCTTCATGCATTCAACCCAATCCCTCTCCTCCCAATCCCTCATCCTCCCCCTCAAAGCCAAGCTAATCCCCTCAAACAAGCTCTCCTTCCACCACAACATCTCCCTCACCGTCTCCCTCACCGTTGGCTCGCCGCCTCAGGCGGCGACCATGGTCCTCGACACTGGCAGCGAGCTCTCCTGGCTCCGCTGCCAGAAGACCCCCGCCGCCGCCCCCTCCTTCTCCCCCTCCCTCTCCTCCTCCTACCGCCCCACCCCTTGCTCCTCCTCCACCTGCACCACCCGCACCCGCGACTTCCCCATCCCGGCCTCCTGCGACGCCCGCCACCTCTGCCACGTGGCCGTCTCCTACGCCGACGCCTCCTCCGCCGAGGGCAACTTAGCCGCAGAGGTTTTCCACCTGGACCGGTCAAATTCATTTGATAACATCACATTCGGCTGCATGGACACCGGTTCATCTTCCAACCCGGAGGACTTAAAAACCACCGGTCTGGTCGGATTGAACCGGGGCGGTTTATCCTTCATAAGCCAGACCGGTTTTCGCAAATTTTCTTATTGCATATCCGGCAAAGACTCCAGCGGCGTGTTGCTCTTCGGCGATGCGGATTTCCCCTGGCTGTCGCCGCTGAACTACACGCCGCTAGTGGAAATGCCGGCGGCGACGCGGCTCCCGTACTTCGACCGGACTGCGTACACGGTCCGGTTAGAAGGGGTCCGGGTCGGGAACCGGTTGCTCCCGGTTCAGAAGACCATATACGAACCGGACCACACGGGAGCCGGTCAGACCATGGTCGACTCGGGCACCCAATTCACATTCCTACTCGGGCCGGTTTACGACGCCTTAAAAGCCGAATTCCTTCGACAGACGAAGGGGATTCTCCGACCACTGGACGAGCCAGAATTCGTGTTTCAGGGTGCGATGGACGCGTGCTTCAGGGGGAGGGCGGCGCCGGCGATGCTGCCGGCGGTGGCGCTGATGTTTAGAGGGGTGGAGATGAGCGTGAGAGGGGAGAAGCTGCTTTACCGGGTCGCAGGTATGACCCGGGGAAGTGATGGGGTTTATTGCTTGACGTTTGGGAATTCGGATCTTTTGGGGGTGGAGGCCTACATTGTAGGGCACCATCACCAGCAAAATATGTGGATGGAATTCGACTTGTCCAAGTCCCGGGTCGGGCTCGCGGACTTTAGCTGCGATTTGGCCGCGCAAAAGTTGGGGTTGTAATTTACGGGCGGACGCCGATTTTTTTTTTAGTGTAATTTTTTTTAATCGAAGATGTATAGTGATTTCAGATTTCTCTCGAGATAGTGAAATTTTGCTCGATAAAAGTGCTCGTTAAGTATGAAAGATACTACTAGCACAGTGTTGCTTGGTGAGCTGACGAAAGTGTTTGCCAATATGGATAGGTGAATTGTGAATTGTGTTTTGTGACATGAGTATGAATAATAATAATTGTCGTTTTTTCACGTTGAAAGGTTTAGAAAAAGTTGGGATTGTGTCACCTTTATTAGGTTGAGTTAAATTGGAATTATTGAAAAATTTTAATTTGATTCATGTAAGGTCAAACGGCGGCTTTATTGTAAAGTTGATTCATTTTGGTGAATTCAGCACCATGTTTTCTTAAACTTGGTCCCCTTTATATTTATTGGGTGTTATATTCGGCTTTATATATGCTTACAATAATAATGTTATGTTATTTACAATAGTAGTATATAAAAGTAATTCATACTACAAATTAAACAATAAGAAAATCAGCCTATAAAAAAAGTAAATATAAGTATTTAAAATCACAAAAAAAAAAGCCATGCATTGACACGAAAAAAAAAAAAAGCAATGAAACATCACGCGTCTTGTTGTTATCGTCCATCGTCATCCTCATCCACCACCAAAGAGATACTCCACAAATAACAAGAAACCGAAAAACTTGCAATAATAAACATAAATAAGATCATAGCTAAATTTGTGGCATAGTACCATTTTTGAGAATTTAAAAGTGTCATAATGTATGTTGCATCGTATTTTCTTTAATTTGGTCTACTTCTTCATATTTGTTGGGTGTTGCATTTTGGCTTTAGCTATGCTTAAGGTAGTGATGTTATGCATTCCTTCATTATAATAAGAGTATATAAGAGTAAGGTTAAAGCATAGTATATGTGTCAGTATGAATATAAAATTTAGATCGGGATGTGGGAAGTAAGATTTTCCACTCCATATTTATCTGCCTCAATTTTAAAATATGTAGTATATAGGTAGTTTTGATTTGTACCAATAATATTTAAATCAACACTAGCATTAATTAACTTGACGTTTCGATCAATTCTATGCTAATTGCATTGATTTAGTTAATATAAACACTATGTTTAAGGCCAGAATCTACTCGCAATATATTCAATCATTTCCGTTAAAACTCGTATCTCATTCACTGACATACAAAAGTAAATAATGTCAAATGACTAGCACCTCTACCAAGCTTACTTTCTCTTACAGTAATTTTTAAGTTTATCTAAGTGTTATACGAAGAACAGTGAATAAAATAAATGAGAAGAAATAAATTATTTTTTGTGGAAAAAAAAATGACTTTCACACCTCAGCTACAATTACACTCTATTATTATTACTATATATTATTATTGTTGTTATTATTACGCTATTTGTCTCATTTAAAATGTCAACATTTCTTTATTAGTTTATCTCGTTCAAGATGCTTATTTTTTTATATTTAAAAATAAATCTTTTTTCTATATTAAAATATTTAATTGCTTTTTTTTCTTTATTTATACCACGTTTTCATCTAATAATTTCTAAAATTTTGTATCAGTTAAGACGGTGAACATTTTAATTGAGACGATGTGATTATTACAGGTCGAATTTATCAAAGTTGAAGATGGTGTGAAGGTGAAAGGCAGCGATGGGACAAAAGCATAGGGTTGATGAAGTTGATGAGAACAAAAGAAGATTGGGAAATGTGAATAATGTATATATTGTCCTTTGGTTGTGTTTTATCTATGAAACTGTCAGTCTATATTCCACTAGTTGAATCCAGTTGGTATTTTCTTGATTAATTATTTCAAGATTAGGAGTACTACTACTAAAGTGTAGTTGACAAATCAATTTTTAATTTCAACATGTTTACTTCATCAGACAATTTTATGGTGCCATTGCTGCCGACCATACATAACTTTATTTCTATAAATGTATTTTCCTTGTATATCAACCATCCAATTATTGTGACATAGTGTGGAGTCTCGACAATTTGATTTGGGAAAATGCGTCTTATTAATTAAATTGTATTTCATCGTCATATTTATAATGAAAATGCGTTTTACTAATTAAATTGTATTTCACCGTCATGTTTATAACTACCGTCTTCTTTCTTACTATGCACGAATTGATGATTATTTTATAATATAATCTTTATTTATTTAAATTTCAAAGATACACTTAGAAATTTGTTAAAAATTATACTTCATCCTTATAGTAATATGTGAACCATTTTTCAATCGGTATGTCCGTCGTTATAAATCTCATTTGTTTTTTACATAGCTAGTAAATGTGTTTTATATTCTATTATTTTTTTCACTCAAATTTCAATTATAAAAATTATAAAAATTGCATAGCTAGTAAAAACTCTTATCGAGTCACAATGGAACCTAGCACACTAGTATATTATAAAACAAAGAGAAAGAGTATTTTTCTGTAAATTCGATACTTTTGCTTGTATAGTACATATAGCTCTGCTTAGTTATAGTAATAAGAAAAACATTAATTATACATTTCTCAAAATTCATTCTATTTCTTTAAATCTAATTTTTATACTATTGTGAAATGCAATTAAATTGGTAAAATGTTTTCTGTACATTCTAAAAATAGAACTCATTGGACCTATCAAGACGTAATTCAGCCCATCCAACACGCTTGTATAATTGGCATTACATGCCAAATTTCTCTCTTCAGAGAAAGAGATAAGTAGGAAAAATAATGGATTGCATGACTTTTTAGCATGTAAAATCTAGTCAATATAGGTGTGTAGTTGTGTCCCATGAATCATTGTCGTAAAGTTTAAATTATAATAATGTAATGTAAAGTAAATCCGAATTTATTAATTTTAAATTTCACCGACGTCTAATGTAATATTATTGTATTTTGACTTGAATATGTGACATATTGACCATCCGAAGAATCGAATTCGGTCCCAAATTTTTGGGAAAAGGAAAAGAAAATGATAATCCTAAATAATTGGAAATTAGATTATTTTTTTTAATAAATATTTGGGCCAATTTTTGAATGAGCCTTGTTTTGAATTAATTGGATTCGGATATAATTGAGATTTTATACCCACCATCAATAAATAAGTAAAAGTAATATCCATTTATTAATATATGTAACCGAACAAATTCTTCACTATCAACGAGACCACGTTTCAAAATCATAATTACATTTCTCACAAAAAAATAAATTTCTCTCTGTCTCTATTTAAGAGGGGAGGGAGCCACGTGTACGACCACATTTTTGTAATTTTCAATATGAAAATCTAAAAATTCAAGAACTCGACAGCCACCTTGTGATTCACAACTTTGCTAGAATACAAAGGAAACTTTGGTTTTTCTTGGCTTTTATTATGGCATTGTTCATATCTAACACATTCTCACTTCTTTCCAAGATTTCCTCCACACAACACAAAGGTTCCGATCCTACAACATTTATTGAATTTCAACATTTATTGAATTTATTTTAGTGGACTTGGTCTTTTCAAAAATTTAAATTTGTATATTTGTGAAACTAGGTTGAATGGTATCACATAGATTGGTCTATATGATTATTAATTCCATCCAACAAAGATGTCCCACTTTTTGAATGAGAAGTGATTTTATGGGCTGTTTTTAATATGTTAAATGAAATGAGAAAATGTCATAATATAAGGCTAAAAAGATAATTCAAAATTTATTCCTTTTATATTAAGTAAAGACAGAAAATGTAACTGAATAAATATAAATAGAAAAAATATAACTAAAGTAACAAAAAAGAGGGAGGAAAAATACTTGAATGTATTAATGTTTTGCCTTTAAAAAATGAGTGTGATATCTTCTTTAAGATACACCAAAAAAAAATGGGAGCAAAGATGTACCACTTCTTGGATGACATGACTTTAAGAGATGTATTTAATATCTTAAGTTAAGATAAAAATGTTATTGACTGCATTATTGGATACGAAAAAATAATTAAAATAATAATAAAGGGGGAGAAAAAATAAATAAATGGGAACGTGACATCCTTGTCCCAACTAAGGTTTATGTGATTAACGAGATTTACCTATGAAGGTAGAAATTCTATAATACCCAAGTTAGATGTAATATGCTGAATGTGAATTCTTCATCAAATTCAGCAAAAATGTGCAGTTACAAGTTCTCACTGAATCTTCTCAATGACCCAAATTATTTTTATCTTCATAAATGCTCACAGAATTTCAAAAGGATTCAAACTATCTGAGAGTTGAGAATGCAGAATTGGGTAAAATATATCAAGAGAAGAGAACTCTTCTTCTGAGAGAGAGAGAGGAACAAATCAAACCCATTAAAAAAGAATAACACTATACCCTACTCAACTAACCATGTATCATCAAATTCATCATGCATCACTGGTGACATCAATCAGTTAGGTATGCATATAAAAAATTTGGCAACTGTATATTCATGAACTGAAAGCAATCAACATATAATAGTAGTATAATACAGAGGCATATCAACAGAGTATTTGAGCAAACAGCAGGCTGCAAAGAGACCCAGAGATGTCTTCCTAAAAAGGTTCAAGACTTCTACTTCAACATCAAAAGATTAAACGAAATCGCACCAAGGGATATAAGCAAAGTAAGATGAGCTAGTCATGTGTTGTGACTGAGGCTGATGGACTAACTAACCAGAGAGGTAAGACAGGCCGAAGAGAGAGTCTATAAATCGGATAAGATTCATTCCGACTCTGATTTTCGTCTGAGCTGAAACTATCTTCTAAGAAGTTAGAAGCAAGGATCAGAAACTTAACAGACCTGTAACAAGACATTGATCATTCACATAGGAACTCGAAAAGAGTTCCCACCTTCGACCATAACATCAGAAGACCATTGCAACTGGGAACGGATGAGTCCAATACAAATCCCTTCAAATAAGGCCCGTGATCGACTATCATATTCTAGGTGCAGTAACATAAGCAGTAACCAAACTTGGATGATCAAATAGGTAGTGTTTCTTCTCCTATGTATAAGATGGTTATAGAAACAGACAGATAAAATAAAATGCAAGTCTTTTAAATAGCACACCATAAACTGAAGAAGATGATTTTAGAAACAGATGAATCAAATTTGAATGTATACATACTCACATAGCACTCCAAAAGGCAAAAACTGAAGACCATTATGACAGATGTATCAAGCAGAGGTCAATGAATAACATCATGCCGAATACATTACCTTCAAGAACAGCAGGAAACATTCAAACAGCACACAACAATGGTAAATTCACAACATAGGCAGATCGCAGAAAAACGCAGTATGATCCCAGCATTCATCAACTTCATTGAACTTGAAACATCAGTTACCAATTACCAATACTTAACATGTTTTACATCAAGATATCAAAGAGACCATAGCATAATTCAAGAATGTGCTACTGCAATGACACAAGCACAAAAGAAAAAAGTTCCACTTTCATTGAGGTTTGTAAGCGAACTTAGATATTTTAATTCACAAAATCTCAAATAAAATAGCATTACCAAAGTAACTACATATTGTGCAAATGCTACAAAGTGAGGCAAAATAAAAAAAGGATTCTTGAATTTAGAAAGCAATTTGATACATTGAATGGATACTAATCCTCTCCCCATTTCAAAGAAGCCAATTCAATCACGAGAGGCCTTTGGATCATGGAGGGTTTATTACCTTTCCACAATCCTTCACCACATTCTAGTTCAACATTTGGAAAACTCACCATCTTCAATCCATCCAAAACTCACCATCTTCAATCCATCCAAAACTCACCATCTCCTTTCACATCCATTCATTAGTTTCAGAACCCCATCCTCTACGCAACCTCGACCTCGTAGAACTAAATACTGATGACACCGAGCCACTGCCGCTCCTCCTACTCATCCTAGAGTCGGAGCTGGCAGTAGAAGTCGAAGATCCACCTCTGCCAAAACACGCAAACAAACGATTCAAGACTCTCCTCAATCCACTCCTCTCCCTCGAAATACTACCTCTAGAACCCCACGAAATCCTCCTCGGTGCCCCATTGTTATTGAAGGCCCCATCCATCTCCGTGTAAACCACCGGCAACTCCCTCTCTCCCCCTCCCCTCCCGCCCGAAAACCTTCCCACCGCAAACCCGCCACCGGGCAGTCTCCATATCGTCAAGCCAACCGTCTCATCATCATTCCCAACCTCATTCGCTCGGTTCCCTTCACCCACATCCTGACCAACACCAGCACCAACACTCTCACTGTCAGTCGGCAGCTCATGTCTGCACACGGGGCACGAATTTCTCAGCGACAGCCACGGCATAATACAATCTTGATGATACAAATGCTTGCAGGGCATCTCGCGAGCCTCACCCCCAACCTCAAAAGCCTCTTTACAGACAGCGCAATACGACTCAATATCCACATGATCGTCGGAGATATCAATCGTCGGCATAGACTCGATGGCAGCCTTCGACGCCGGCGGATTGCTGTCGATTCTCCCAATCCCATTAGTCTCAATTTGAGCCAATTGATCCAGCAACCTATCGAAACCAGAACCCAGCAAGAACTCCGACATACTAGCTGGCAGCGGCCGTAGACCCGATCCCGCACCATCGTCGTAGAACAATTCAAATCCTGCTCCGGCAGCTCCGGCGGCAGCTCCGCCGCCGCCCTCATTCGGTCCGCGAAGAACAATAACTGGATTAAACGGCGAGCGATCGCCCCCATTCCTGCGGCTCCGTCTCAGCCTCGGGCTAGACCCTGTGGCGGATCCGGACCCCGAGCCGGGGCCCGAATCAGGCGTCCGCATCATGTACATCGCCGCAGCGGGGAAGCGGCGGCGGCGGGAGTCGGAGAGCGAGGATCTGTTCGGAGCCTCAATTTCTTCGACGAATCCACTGCTGCAATCGGGACAGCTGACGGAGCCCTGGGTCCAAACCCTCACGAAGCGGTTGCATCTGTAGCACCAGTAGGTTGAAGACATCGATTTGCGCAGAAAACGCAAATTAATCAGAAAGAAAGAATCCGGTTTCAGATCTGAAAGATTGGACTCTTTCTCTCTCAAGAAATCAGTAAGCGAGAGAAAACATTGGGAGGGAGGAGAGAGGGAGAGAGAAAGGGGCGAGCTTGAGGTTAAACCAGAAACGAAATGGATTTGGGGGAGACGAATTGGGGATTACTATATGAGGGGGGCAGTCTACGGTAAATAAAGTGGTGAGGGAGGGGTATATGTGGTATTTTATGTCGGGATGCTGGCTTTTGATCAACGCTTTAAATGCGGACACGTGTCGGGTTGTGGAAATTATGCTTAATAATTGGGGTTGTGTTTTGGTGATGCTTTCATGTTTGATGCCTTCAAGATAGAGTGTTTCTATTCTATGCAAAAAATAAGTTCGTCTTTTAATAACTAAATTTGGACTTTCTTTAATAAGGGAAAAACTACTAAGTTTATAACTTAATGAATAAAAAGAATTTGTGTTCGGTGTGAAGAGAGAAAGCTATATTTGAAATATTAGAGAATTCACCCCAAGGGGAGCGCCGATGTGGATGCCCGTGGACGGTCGGTGCTGGGCGCTGTGACTCTGGGAGGGCCGCGGAAGTGAGGATCCGCCCGTTGCGCACTTCCTCATGCGACATTGGAGGCGGGTCTACTGTGAATGCTCATAGAATACGCACAGTTAGATCATAGTATTATGTTTGGGCATGTACTCCTCCCGTCCCATTAGAAATGAAACTTTAGTTTTTTGGCATGAGATTTTATATAAAGCTAATGAGAAGTGAATAAAGTACTAAGAGAGATAAAAAAAAATAGAGATAATATTATTTTTATTTTAGAAATGTTTCAATTTTAATAGGATAACCCAAAAAAGAAAACATTTTATTTTTAATGTGGGACAGAGGGAGTATATCATATTGTGAACTAAAAGTTTAAACAAATAATAACTTCATGCAACTGTTTACTAAGAACAAAAATCTTTCTTCTAATAATCAGGTTTATCACAATAATTCTACTTTTGAATTAGGTTTTTATTCAGAATAATAACATTTATTTATACATAATTTTTTTTAAAATAAGAACAATAACTTTAGGCAAAGTAAATAATATTGATTTTGCATAACACATTTGAAATATCTATCAGGTCCAATTACAAAGAAATATTGTGTTCTTTAATAGAGAAATGCATTATTATTGGTCATAAATATTAGTCATAAATAATGCTCCCTCTAAACTCATGTACCTTTCGTTGTTGCTGGTTCATTACATTCTTACCAGAACTCGACCTAAAACGTTGGGTAATTATTTGGTTAGATGAGTTTGAAGCTATGAATTTATTATGTCGCATTCTTTATCAACCAATTTGGAAACCATGATTCATGAATATTGGAAGTTCAAGTATAATGTATATGGACTTCAGGGACTATTTTAGCATTTTGTTTACTTGGATGGGCAAAGTGTTTTTATTTCATATACCTAATTGCTAGTGGACTTCGTTGTGTTGTTGTAACGTTACGAAATCATATTTTTATAAACTCTTAATGTTATATAGAGTTGCACAACAAGTGATAGACTCATCGTATAATGTGGTTAAGGAACAAACTAAGCAAATGTTGTACTCCCTCCGTCCCACTTTAGCAGTCCCGTTGACTTTTCTGCCCTCTTTTTGTAAAAATGATAGAAAATAGTTAAAGTGGAGAAATGATAAAGTAAGAAAGACAATAATGTAGATAAGACTCTTCTCTATATTATTCTCTCTCTTAATTTACCATTTCTCATCTTTAACTATTTTTCATCATTTTTACAAAAAGATGACAGAAAAGTCAATGGGACTGCTAAAGCGGGCCAGAGGGAGTATAAGCTCTTAATGTTGCATAGAGTACCACAAGTGATAGACTCATTGTACAATGTGGTTAAGGAACGGACCAAGTAGACAGACGATGATGGGCAAGTGAAGCTTTGTAAAGCATTAACTGGAACTGGATTAATATCGAGAATTTTGATTGTTGGTTAAACAATAACCGACCATATTTATTCTAATAATCAATCTTATTCGTCTTGATTATCGATTAACTGAAAACTAGCTAATTGATTTATAACCCATAAAAAAGCAACTCTTATTAAATCTTCTAAGTCACAAACTGAGACACATAAAAAATAAATAGATTATAGAAATATGTAAATATCAGAAAATACATACTAGAGAATAGATATGGAAGATGCTACTTAGGCCAATAAAGTCAATCTTTTAGCTGGAGTTACAAGATGAATCAACTTTTCGTTACCTGATTTTATATGGTGCACATTTCATTGAAAAAACTGAAAACTGAAAAAATTTATGAATTTATAAAAATTTGAAGTGACATCCAACTCAAAAGAATAGAATGAAATATATATATATACAAACATTTAAAGCAACTAACTATAGAAAAAATGATATAGCTAATAAAGTTTGGGAATTTTATTTCAACATTGATAGTCCTTCAAAAGGAAAGTTATAGGTTAGGTCTTTATTTTATAAACAAAGTTGAGTACTGAGTGGTCTCTGAATCAAAGGGCACAAAAGTATGGTTACTAAAACTATGGTCCTAATTTTTCCTAGCAATTTCACATGATTTTGTGGTGTTTGTTTCTACTTTTTGTACCCATCTTTGCTACCCTAAAAATCTAGCCTTTTTATGTGGTTTTAGTAGATATACATACACTATATTGGGGTATGGAAGTTAGATATATCTTGACATTCGAGTCCATATTATAAACTTTTTAAATGAAAACTAGTGGCTTTAAGGATATTTATGGGCGTTAGATGTTTATATTAATTCGAAATTTTGTACTCCTGTTAAGACTAATTTCGATTAAAAATTTCTTGCTAATGCAGCAATAGAGGCTGGAAGAGACGGTTGGCCTATACGACTATATCGTCAGGGGAGGCTAATTTTCCTTTAATATCTGCCAAAAACATCATCATCTTCGCACGAGCATAATTGTTTTTTTGAGAAAATGCCAAATGATATTATTCAATTTAAATTACTCTTTATAAAATATTAATTGTCACAAGAGTTAAACTAATTTCAAATTTCAAAATTTTCGAATAAAACTAATTACGTAATAATGATTTAAAATTTTATAGTTAGCATAGATTTACTAAAATATTCTTAAAAATATTCAGAATTGTAGATATTTCCTTTTGGTAGGTGATTTAGGCTTAACTACCTAGCCAAATAATGTGTAGAAGTTGTTATGAAACGAGAATAAATACAAACAATTAAAAATATTAATTTTTAGGAAGTCAAACCACCATCAAACTGTACAAGAGTATATGATTAAAATTTGATTAACGTGTCATAAGGGATTAAGGATCTTGATTCTGCGAATTATTTATATATAGAACAAATAAGAATTGTGACAGTCTACCTAATTATTAATTAATTTTAGTTGGGAAAATCTGTGGACTGTGGCTGCTTAAAGAGGTCGTTAGTTTGATAACTTTGATTACCGTTCGTAATTAATGATTAGATTACTGATTAGTATGAAAGCATCGACTAACTAGTCACGGATCTCATTTGGCGAATTAATGTAATTTAAATTTGTTATATTATTAGTTTAGGAAATTTCAATTTAGGTTGCTAAAGTAGTAGTAGTACTAGATTCTATCTTTATTTTTATTTACTTGAACTTAATTATATCAAATAAAATCCAAGTCAAATGTCAAAATTAAATAACTTCGAAATGAACATAGTGAGATGTATAGGATTTGAACGTCGTCAGCCTGCGGTGTATTTTCCACTTGCCTTCTATGACGCTTTAAATGCAAATATTCAAAAATCTGGAAATTTAGTCTAACTATGATCTACTATAATGTAATTTTGAAAATCAGTCAAAAAATTATGAAATTTGAATTTATTCACAATCATCTCAAGGTAAAAAAAATCAAGCCACCTAAATATAATGTATTGTCGATATTTCAACTAAAATAGTATCGTTTTTTATCAATAGACAACACAGTTTAACTCATCGATAATGACATACATCTATAATTTTTCAAGCAATTTTTCCTATTGCATATAGTATGTCTAATTAAAAAATGAAACCGTTTTTAACCATTATATTACTTTTGGTACCTCAGTCCACTATATCACTCCATTTGGTTTCTTTATTTATATTATAAGAACCAACTTAAACTAACAAACATAAGATTATCGAAGTTGATTAGATTATATTATCTTAATTACATATTAAAGCATAATATATGTAGCCCACAAGAATGGAACATTTTGGACAGCCTTTACTAAACAGTATAACAAAGTTTTGGGAATTGGTAGAAGCTTTTGAGCTGTAACGTATTTTATGTTAAGAGAAAAGCTAAATTAAAAGAGAATCAATTAATTAATCAACGGAGAAAAGCTAAATTTAAAGAGAATCAATTGATTAATCAACGCTTCAAATTAAATACGTTTTCTCTCATAAACAGACAAATTAAACAGAATGATTTTGAGTTGTAATTTATTCGATTTGCGTTTTATTTTTCAGAATTTGTTTAATCTCATATATCACGTGAATCAATATGAACTTTAAAATATCATGGAAAAGAAATAAAAATCAGTCATTCCAAAAGTTATGATCTGGCACTGTTACATGAAAAATTTTTGTATTATTTATTACTTTAAGATAAATTTTTTTATCAATTGTATGTTCAAAGGCAACAATTAATTAATATAGTATATCAATTATCAAGAATGACGAGAGTCCAAATAATAACAAAATTGGCACAATTAAAAAACACATTAAAATATCAATACAAAAGGTAATTAAAAAACAAATTAAAGAGCAAATTGATAAATAAATCATAAATCAAGGAAAATGGTTAAATTCTGGTTTATTCCACACATTTGAAATAGTACTAAATTGTAAACCCGGAGTTTTAAAATTTTGCAATGATCTCATTCGTCTCTTTTTTCAAGAAATACACAATGACATGGTAGTTGATTTTAAACAATTGGAATCATTGTGGCTATGTTATGAGTGTTAATTTCATTTCTTAATGTGATAGCACATCTTTATAGTGGGTGGCGTGTTTTAAATCGTGTATTTTGTTAAGAAAGAGATGGATAAGACATTGCAGAACTATTTTCACAAATGAAGAACCAACTAATAATAACGTTTGAATAAGTCATCATAAAAATATGATAACTATAAAAGCAATAAACAAAAATCCTGGAACGATAAGATAGTAATTTTATTATGGCAAAAGAATCATTCAAGTTAATTGTAAATTACAAATTTATTTTAATTATTTTTATATAGAAAGCAATAGTGATATCTTATATAAAAGGAATGCTGTAGTGGCAACTTTGGACCATACTTTATTTGATAGAAAATGACTAAAGTGGGAAAACGAAGTAGTAGTGGTTGACTAATTATTTTGTTCTTTTTCATGAATTGAATAATCAGATAGCTTGCTTGGAACATTGACCAACCTTCCTAGACTTGGCATGATGTATAGGAGAATGAATACAAGGAAAATATTGGGCATTGCTTTCTTCACAATATGAATAAGGTTTTTTACTTTTGGGTCCACATATGAAAAATAGATTTTTGCTAAAAGTATATATCTATGAATTGATATATTAATTTATTGCAATTTAATTGTAAACTTCTTTAAAGTCGGATCTAAAATTATCAATTTTAATGTTGCAATGAATAATTACAGCGATTTGGAGATTCGAAGTTCTAGCAATTACTAGCAGGGAAGCGGCAACAATTAAACATGCTTATCTATACATATATAAAAGGGGAGTTTTGAGGGAAATTTAAGTAAATGAGAGATGTTTTTTAGGGTAATTTAGGTAGCTGAGAATTGTTAATGCCATTAATACACGACTCTATCAATATTGTGACAATAATGTTACAAAGACTGAACCTCAAATGACTCTCCACTAATACACGACTCCATCAATAATTAAGAAATTAAGATAGTAATAGTAACGATTAAAATTTAATTAGGATAATTAAACACTATTAATGCATTTAATATCCAGAATTTATGCAAAGTTTATTACGAGATGCGTGGGTTACTTGGAATACAATGTGCCGAATTGCTATCATTTAATTTTCCTATTTAAGAAATTTTTGTCTATGATCTTTCATTATGAAACTAAACATTAGATAAATTTCATTAGTTTTGATGATATTTACAAAGATATCATTTTTATATATTAATTTTAAATGAAATGTGAGTGGAATTAGTTAGTGGAAGGTGAGACTATATTACCATTTATGGTAAAAGTGAACCGAGACTCTTATTCGCGGACGAACTAAAATGGAAAAACGAGACTCTTATTCGCGGACGAAGGGAGTAATTTATAAAAATGATATTGTATTCAAAGAGTCATATTCCGACCGAGAAGAATGCCAAAGAACACTAAATTTCTATAAATTGGACCATTTGGAGCAGTGAAATTCACTCACTCACCATGTTTCACATAGGTTTACCAGGATAGAAACTCTCCATTTCGTAGGAACTATGAATATTGGTATTTGGTATCTAAAAATTCACTCACTCACTACTTTATTTTTCATAGATAGGCGTCTGATGTTCCAGTTGCTCGAGTTCTTGCAAGAGGAAGGGTCGAAGGCGAAGAGTGAGCTTCTCAACCACACGAATTCTCTACCGAAATGAAGATATTCTTAAGGGTGTGTATTATTTTTTGTGTGTTTGTAGAATATATCCGGCAGACAAAATACAAAGAGAGCAACGGTTTTCACCAACAAAGAATAATAAAGAGAAGAGAAGGGCTGCTTATTTAATGTTGAAGGTGGTTCCGAGAGCTAAATTATAGGGATATTTTCCTTTTTGAAATTAAAATTTTATATATGTAATGTATAGGACGGTTTTAGAGCTAGATTATAGATTTATAGGGATATTTTCTTTTAAAATAACAAATTGTATACACATATAATATTGGAAACGGTTTTTTATGACAAGATACTTTTATTTATTTATTTTATATATTTCTTATTCCACATACATTTCTTATTGGAAGTAATACTATGCAGTATTTTAGGGAATAGAAGCATTTTCGGCCAAACCTAGCAATTAATGCATTTATAGTGTCGGCATGATTGTTGGAACAAATTTATTTATTATATATACATTTTTCAATCAAGGCATAACATATGAAGCCGTGTAATCTTATTGGAATTAATTGACTATATTTTTCGTAAGATCATAGAGTTCAATTGACTCTATTATTATTTTATTTTGAATTACGGGTAATTTACATAAGAAAGTTTTTTAAATCCGGAAAATATCCATGCCCTTGAATTTATCATGTCACACTAATAATATTGTCATTTTGTAATTTATTCTTAAAACATATTATTATATACCCAAACTTTGGATGACTCAATCTCAGTAATTAATAACTAATCCGAAATTTTAAAATTTTAAATATGATAATTAAGTTGTTAGAAATTATAATCAGACTTAAATGTTAAATGTCTTGTGTTATATTTAATAGAGATAAATCATTTGCTATCTATCCAACTATGAAATTCAAATATGTATTCTTTAAAATTTAATCACAAATTATAAAATCGTATTAATGAATTCATTTAATAATTAGAAATTATAGTACTAATTTAAAAGGATAAAATACAAAATAAGCATGTGTCTAATAATAAATTAACTTATAATATTAAATTAATCAAGATTTTGAAAAGAACGCGGAGTTAGAAGTTTTAAATGGTGATAATATTTTTAAACATATAATATTATACTACTCTCTCCGTTCTATAGTAGTGGAATTATTTTGTCATTTTGGTACATTCTATAGTAATGGATTCGTTTCCTTTTTTAGTAAAAAGTCAACCCATTTCTAAAATTAACAATTTTCATGTAATGATATTGTTTATAATTTTAGTTAATTAAATTACATTCTTAAATTAATATTTTTTAATTATTTTAGCTCGTGCATAGCACGGGTGTAATACTAGTTGTATAATAAAACATTAAATTTAACATGATTAATGTATAAGATTTTGTCTCTTTATTAGTTTGAAACATATAGTTAAATATCTCAAAATTACCTAATAATACTAAATATATTTGAAGGTATAGGTGTACCCCTTATTTTCAGCTGGATCTACTAAGGTTATTATTAGTATGTTCTCATTCATGACATTTTAGCATTATTTTTAGTATAATTAATAAATTATCGAATATATATAGTACTTATTAGTTTAATTCTTTATTATTGGGTGCATTAACAATTTTAGTGAAAATTTAGTAAAATAGATATACACGGAATCGGTTTCAAATAAAAGAGTCGGCCCAATAATGTGAAGAAATAGAAAAGATTCAGCCCAACAAATTCTATGATTCGGCCCGAAAACTAACAACATACATAATATAAAAATCTTGTGCAAGTCGAATGTAGTGAATAATTTATCTGAGCACAGTAATATACAGTGGCGGAGCCGGACAATGGGGTCCAAACTAATTTTAAAATTTATTGACTGTGTTCAATTCTAACGACACGAAAATAGTTCGAATGTGGGCAATATAAAAAGCCACGCGTAAAAAATAGATAATGAGAAAATAATTGGCGAATTAATTTTTTAGAGAAAATAATTAGAGACCATCTTTGATGGTAAAATAGGTATATTCCCATTCATAGAACAAGTTCCAGCCAAAAGGAAGTCAAAGAATAGGCCAAGAGGGACACTGGAGACCAAGCCTATCCCATCAGTTAACAAGGAAGCAATGAGAGAATGTCTCCTGAATCAGGTATCAATATTTTTCAACTCACATTCCTATCAGACATTTGTAATGTCATCATTTAGCCATTCATTCATTTGTACATACATAATGCACATATTATTCCAGCAATCAAGGCTAAATGGCCAGCCAATGCAAGCAAGGAGATATATATCCAACAAGACAATGCCAAACCTCACCTAAACTCCTCTGACTCACAATTTGAGGCTCTTGCAAGTTCAGATGGATTTAAATTCCATCTAATTAGCCAACCAGCAAACTCCCCAGACACAAATGTATTGGACCTTGGCTTTTTTAGGGCCATACAATCACTATAAGATGATAAAGTAGCCACCAATATAGATCAATTATTGGGTAATGTTTGGAGTTCTTTTGAGGAACTCACACCACAAACTCTGAACAATGTTTTCTTAACATTGCAAAGTTGTTTTAGCAAGATCCTAGAAGTGCATGGGGGCAACAACTACAACATACCCCACTTAAACAAAGAAAGGCTGAGAAGGACAGTGGGGCTTCCTACATCACTTGAAGTTGAAGAAAATCTGGTATGGGAAAGTTTGGAGTATCTACTACTCCCTGAGAATGATGTGGGTGTCTCATATTGTTGCGAAATGAGCTCTACGCGATCGAGAACAAGAAATGAAACGACGCTCTAGGAGTTACGTGGTTCGATCAATCGATCTACGTCCACGGAGAAAATTGGGGAAATCTTATTGATTCACTGTGATGTGCGTGAGGCAGTGTGTGTGTACACTCAAGGATCAAGAACGCTCAATCTAATCTCAAGTCGAGCTAACTCTCTCAATCAATCTGTGAACTAACTAACTAGTTTCTCACTTATGGTAAAGCTTTATATCTCAACTCACTAAGAAGTGGTTACACACTCAACAAACTAACTGAATCAAGAACAAAAAGAAAAATGCAACGGCACCCAACGGCTAGTTGCCCAGCAGCTTTAATTCAAACTTCTCGAAGTAGTTGAACCATCTCAAGTTGCTCGAACGACCTTGCTCTTGACTTCATAGCTCGATTATTGATCACATGGGCATATGTATCAACAATCTCCACCTTGACCACGTGAACCATAATCTCCCCTGTTTCTCATTACCCAGATTCATTCAGCAAGAAACCATCCCCACTAACTCCAAGCAATATTGAAACTTGGATAGTGGCAGTGGCTTTGTAAGCATGTCAGCTGCATTGTGGTCAGTTGAGACCTTGACCACTTGAACTCTCCTGCTTTGTATCTCATCCCGGATAAAATGCATTCTTACATCAATATGTTTTGTCCTCTTGTGGAAAACCTGATTCTTTGCCAAACAAATGGCGCTATTGCTGTCGCACTTGATACTCACAGTCCTTTGTTCCACACCAAAGTCTTGCAGAATCCCCTTCAGCCACATTCCCTCCTTCACAGCTTCAGTTAACGCTATATACTCAGCCTCGGTCGTTGATAATGCTACAACTGGTTGGAGGTTCGATTTCCAGCAAACAGCAGTTCCATACAAGTTAAAAACATAGCCCGTTTGAGACTTTCTATTGTCTCTATTTGATGCATAATCAGAGTCGCAGAAACCTTCCAACACATCTCCATCAGAAAATTCTCTTCCCTTGAACCTTAGCCCAAGTTCAGCTGACCCAACCAAATACCTGAGAATCCACTTGAGAGCACTCCAGTGATCTCTGCCATGATCAGCCATATATCTACTTGCCACACTAATTGCTTGGGCTACATCGGGTCTTGTACATATCATAGTGTACATAATACTCCCAACAATATTCGCATATAGGACCATGCTCATTTCTTTTCTCTCCTGATCATCTTTTGGTCTCTGATCGCAGCTCAATTTGAAGTGTGCTGCTAACGGCACTGACACGGGCTTTGATTTTTGCATCTGAAATCTTGAGAGGACCTTTTTGATGTAGTCTGACTGCATCAGTCTAAGCACTCTATCTCTTCTGTTTCTAACTATGTCCATGCCTAAGATTCTCTTTGCTGCTCCCAAATCTTTCATTTCAAATTTTTGCTTGAGTTCATCTTTCACAGCACCAAACTTCTCTCTTATCAGCTCCTGCAACTAGCATATCATCTACATAGAGTAGAAGATAAGCAACAACAACGCCTTCCCTCCTTTTGATGTACACACAGTGATCATATGTTGATCTCTGAAAACCACAACTGATCATATGCTCATCAAATTTTAAGTACCACTGTCTGCTACTCTGTTTCAAACCGTACAGACTTTTCTTTAGTAAACACACCATCCCTTCACCTCCTTTCTGTACAAATCCTTCGGGTTGTACCATGTAAATGGTCTCTTTTAAATCACCATGTAAGAAGGCCGTTTTAACATCTAGTTGTTCTAACTCCCAATCATGATGAGCAACGAGGGCCAACAAGATTCTGATCGATGTGTGTTTCACAACCGGAGAGAAAATTTCATTATAGTCTACACCCTACTCTTGTGTAAACCCTTTAGCTACTAATCTAGCTTTGAATCTGATTGTTTCCTTTTCTCCCACCTCCACCTTCTTTTTAAAAATCCATTTGCAACTCACAAGTTTCTGGTTCTTGGGATCTTTGACTAGGATCCATGTGCCATTCTTCAACAGTGATTGTATCTCCTCATTCATTGCTGTGAGCCATTTTTTCCATTCACTGCACTTCATTGCCTCCTTATATGTGGATGGCTCTGCACACTCAAGTGCTTCTGCCACACATAGTGCAAAAAATGACATATCATAGTCATTGAACCTAGCTGGAAGTCTTCTTGGCCTGGGCCTGAGAGTCCTGTGATTGCTCTGATGATCAGCTCCACCTTCAACTGAGTGATCTCCTGCAGTACCTTCTTGATCTATTTCGCTCTCTTCATTCTGAGCTTCAGCTTCAGCTTCAGATTGGAGCATGATCTTTGTGTAGTCATTTTGATCAGCTGCTTCTAGTTCAGCTTTGCCAGCCAAGTAAGGCATGTTACTTTCATCAAAATCAACATCTCTGCTAATCAAGACTCTCTGATTCCCTTCATCAGTGCACCAAAGTCTATAACCTTTTACTCCATCCTGATATCCCAACAATATACACTTAGCTGCCCTTGGTTCAAGCTTTCCCAACTTTATATGTGCATAAGACCTGCAGCCAAAAACCTTGTATCTGCTATAGTTATCAAGTTTCCCATACCACCTATAGTTTGGAGTATCGCCAGAAATAGCAGAAGATGGGCAGCTATTGATCAACACAGCTGCTGTTGACACGGCCTCTCCCCAGAACCTCTTTGGCATTCCAGCTGTGAAGAGTAAGCATCTCACCCTTTCCAATAGAGTCCGGTTCATTCTCTCAGCAACCCCATTTTGTTGGGGGTTGCTTGGGACAGTCTCGTGCCTTTTAATCCCTTTCATTTCACAGAAATCCATAAAATCCTTAGATAGGAATTCCATCCCATTGTCAGTTCTTAAGCACTTCAAAGTAGTGCCTTTTTTAGATTCTCTCTCAGTGTGCCATTTCTTGAAGGTTTCACAGGCTTGTGATTTCTCTTTCAAAACTGATACCCAAACTTTTCTAGAGAAATCATCAATAATTGACATGAAGTATTTACCTCCTCCAATAGAAGTAGTCTGTGAAGGTCCCCAGAGGTCGCTGTGAGCATATTCCATGGGTGATCTGGAACTGTGTATGCCTGCTGTGAATGGTTTCTTCCTGCTCTTCCCAAGAATGCACTGCTCACATATTTTCAGTTTCCCACCAGCTCCAATCTTAATAGTTTTCTTGGATTGCAACTCCTTCATAGCATTTTCCCCAGGATGACCAAGCCTTTTATGCCATAACATTCCATCATCACCTTGAACTGAGCAAGATGTTCCAGTGACTGTTTCTGCCATTAAGTAATACAAACTATTTATCCTCTCAGCCTTCATGATGACCCTAGTCTCCTTCAAAACCTCAAGATACCCATTCTTGGAACAAAAGCTGTATCCCTTTGACTCCAAAACACCTAGGGAGATCAAATTTCTCTTGATCTTGGGAATAAATGTTAGGGGTTACGGGTTCACAATCGATCTACGTCCACGGAGAAAATTGGGAAATCTTTTTGATTCAGGATTTAGCGGGGGTGTGACACTAGGGTCAAGAACGCCAATCTAATCTCAAGTCGAGCAATCTCTCAATCAATCTATGAACTAACTAACTAGTTTCTCACTTATGGTAAAGCTTTTTATCTCCTACCAAAAAGTGGTTACACACTAAAAAAACTAACGAATCAAAAACAAAGAAAATAACGGACCCAACCTAGTTGCAGGCCCTTTTAAATTCAAACTTCTCAAAGTAGTTGAACCATCTCAAGTTGCTCGAACGACCTTGCTCTTGACTTCATAGCTCGATTATTGATCACATGGGCATATGTATCAACACATATGACATAGGACATCTATTCAATGTTTTAGATTTGTAACTAGGCCACTGGGATCAAGGGGTTTACAGTATAAGCATCAAAATAGCTTGGTGTTTAGGATGTAAACTTGTTTTTTGGGGTTGTTGGGGGAGTTGGGGTTGGGGTTAGGGGATTTTATGTTTTGGATTTATTTTGTGATTTATTTTTGTGTTGATAATGACATTTGAGTGTAATTTTAGTGAATAATGGGGTAAAATTTTATGTTCAAATATGGCAAATTCTAAATGTGACTATAAATGTGGGACGGACTTTTATGGCAAAAAGTGACTATAAAACTGGGACGGAGGGAGTACTAATTTGAAAAGAAAAAACGAAGTAAGTGATTTGCGAGCATAGCTTTAAAATCAATTTTACTAATATTATAAATCTAATAAAATATGAATCTATAAAACATGAACGAATCTAAAATAGAAGAAACAAATTCCTAAATAACAAAAATATATGCTCCGAGACCCAAGTGGCTATCAAACTCAGTGCCTCGCCAATGTGAGACAGATATTTAGACCAAGTGCATTAGTTGTTTACATGTTTAGATTTGAATACATATAATATATATAGGAATTACGGAAATGGGTGAGGGGCCCAAGGGCCCCCTGGCCCCACCGTAACTCCGCCCCTGGTAATATATAAGTATGGTTGTCGTTTGTTTTACATTAACATTATTTAATTTGTTGCATAAACTTATTTGATTTTGAAATCTTAAATTATTATTTACATTGTTAATTTTACAAATAATATAAACATTTTTGATAAATCAAACTAAATATATTAGACAAAACAAATACCAATACCTGAAATAAACGAATTTAAAGAACACAAGTAAATGTACATATAAGGTATACAACATAACATCTTTAACGCTATATTTTCCACTGTTAATGAACCCTAATATTACATAGAAATATAAAAGCACGCACGGATCCCCTCGAGCCTCGAGATTCAATGGTCCACTTTTCGCTTCAACGCAACGACAGGCGACGCATCCCCTAAACCCGTGTGCACGAATCCGTAATTCCGCAAGACCTGATCATCCGCAAAATTGAGCGCCCTCTTCATCCCCACCGAGCACGAGTCCCCCTCGTACTCAGCATTATGCTTCCCACTGCACGGCTGGCACCCCGTGAAATGTGTCACGAACGGCCTCCGCCACCCGCCCTCCTTCGCTGCCCTCCCCCTCTCCGCCCCGTACCACTCACTCACAACCTCCGCGTGCCGCCTTCGCCCCTCCCCCCACGCCCCGTACTCGGCCCGCATCCCGTCGAATCGCCCCACGATTCCGTGCCAGTACCCACTCAGCGCGTACCGATTCTCCAAGTAGATCTTCTCTCTCCACCTCTTCGGTCCCTCGAGGATCAAATATATCAGCGATGATTGTTCATCGGCCTCAGGAAACATCTTGTCCTTGAACGTCGACCGCAAAACTCCCCCCCACTTCTCGTAACTCGGGCTTTTCGGACTCATCCCGGCCCACACGTCCAAAAACTCCATCGACCACCCGCAATTCCGTATAAAAAACGATCCCGCGTTCACCGCCACCCAGCTCCGGTTAACCAGCAAATCCGGCCATCCGTCAACCACCATGTTATAGCCCTCGTACCTCTCGAACGGGATCACAAAGTCCATATCCGTGATGACCGCGTCCGAGTCAAGCCAAAATAGCCACTCCACCTGCGGGTGGGCCACCATGGCAGCCCGAAGGGCCGCCAGCTTGACCCACACTGACCGCACCTATAATAATAACAATAACAATAACAATAATAATATTTCTTTCATTTCTTAATTAAAAGACTCCACGCATATTTATAATATTTTACTCCCTTCGTTCCATAGTAATAGAGGCGTTTTTCCATTTCCGTCCGTTCCATAGTAATAGAGGCGTTTTTCCATTTCCGTCCGTTCTATAGTAATAGAGTCACTTCCCTTTTTAGTAAAAGTCAACACATTTTTTTACACCTACTTTACTCTCTCTTACTTTTTTCTATCTTCATCTCTCTACCTTTTTCATTTTTCACTTTATTCTCTATTTACTTAATTCACCTAACACAATTTTTCTTAAACTCCGTGCCGAAAAGTTTTGCCTCCATTACTATGGAACGGAGGGAGTATATTATATGAGTACCTTCGGGTGCAGATGGGCGTTGTTGTAGAAGATGTCGTGGGCGTGGATTCGGCAGTAATCGACCTTGTTCTTGAAGAATCTGAGGAGGAGGTGATCTCCTTCGGGGTCGGGGCACGGGGAGGGCTGAGATCCGGTGACGAGGAGGAGGCGATTCTCGGGGGGTGAGAAGGCGGGGTGGAGGTGGAGCCAGCGGCTTCTCTTTTTGTCCCACTGGAGCATGGGGGTGTCTAAGGTGTATATATCTGTGGGATCGTCGTAGAATGTCGGAGTCGTTGGCTCTTGCAGCTGGCAGACTATGTCGGAGTTTGGATTCGGGAACATTGAGAAATGAACGGTGAAGAATAACCATGAAAGAAGAAGAAATAATACAGCAGCTGCTAGCGTTTGGAGATGTCTGCCCATTTCTTTCAGATCACAAGCGATATGGTTTCATATTTTAAATTACTAAGTACAAATTTTGATACGTCTTCCAAACTTGATTTTATTTTAATTAAAATTGTGGCACTCACATTTTCAATTAATTTGAAATTGGTCTGTGAGATTGGCTTTGCCTCTATCAATTTTTATACAAAATGCACAATTAATTGTGACGGTCGGTCTCGAACTAACAATCAAATTGGCTATTCATTAAATTACGAATTGGAAAACTTAAATGGAGTTATTATGTAGATTAATATCGATGTATAAAGTTGAAGTAGACAAACGATCATTAAGTTATGAGTATTTTTTGTTTAGGATGAGTGTGCATTCCTTCATTTTAGTAACCACCAATTGGTTAAAAGGTCCAAAATACATGAACTTTGTTTCACATGATCATAATGTTGCACATGAATTGAAAATTTTGCTATGAATACATGATTATTTTTTTTTATCCCAGCTGTGTCTTCTTCACATATATATAGTCGATTGAAATCGAAATAAATCCAATTATATCTTTTTCTCTTCTATTCTCAGTTATGTTGGATCAATTTAGGAAGCAAAGAGAAAAAAAAAATGGAAGGGGCGTTGAACGATGATTTAGATTATTAAAATTTTTATTTTTTAAATCTTATTTGAAACAACGTCATTTTATTTGTTATATCAAATTTTATTTTGAGTTTTTTATGTTGGATTTATAAAATAATTATGAAAAATTAAAACTTCCTAATTTAACTACTACTATTAATTAAGTTTAAATTAATTAAAATTTCATCATATTTCATAAATTAATAGAAGTAGTAATTATTGTTCAACAATAATAATGCTAATAACAACATTTAACTGAAATTTCCAATAGTATTTATTACCTTAATTACATGATTAAACATTTAACTATAATACCAATATCCAAAAGTCATGTGTGTCACGCACTGTACAATCGCACACATAAAAGTCTATTTGTTCTCAAATAAGGTGTTCGAAACGAGCTCGTTTCAAGTAACGACTCGACAAAGGTACAACAAGTGACGCATTCCCTAAATCCGGGTGCACGAATCCATAATTTCTCAACACTTGATTATCCGCAAAATTAAGCGCCCTCTCCATCCCCACGCTACAAAACCCCGCCACGTCATGACGCTCCCCACTACACCTCCCGCAAGCCGAAAAATCGGTCACAAACGGCCTCCGCCACCCGCCCTCATCCGCACACCTCTCCCTCTCCGCCGCGTACCCCTTCCCCACCACCTCCGCGTGCCTCCGCCTCAGCGCCGCCACCCGCCTCTCCAACTCCACAGCCTTCCCGCCCAATTCATCGAGCCCACGGCCCACGATATCGTTCCTACACCCGCCATTATTCTCCAAGTAGATCATCTCCTTGAAACTGGACTCCAAAATCTCTCCCCATTTTCGGTTGTTGGACATCTTTGGGCCCAGCCCGGCCCACACGTCCAAGAGCTCCATGGACCACTCGCAGTTTCTTATTAGAACAAGGCCCAATGTTAAGTCGGGCCAGCCATGGACAACCACATTGTGGGCCTCATACTTGTTGAAATCGATCTCGAAATCCATGTCGGTGAAGATGGCGTCCGCGTCGACCCAGAGCAGCCACTCCACCTGACGGCCCAAATCATGAAAGATATATGAACTAGATTAGGATATTGTAATTTAATTAAATAAAGTTGAATTTTAATTAGGTAAATAGCCATTTAAATCACAAGTTTGTTCAAAATCTGGTTTATCACAAAGTTTGAAATCTGCTAATTAAATTATGAAAAATATGTGTGTGTAATCCAAAGTCGTAATCATAAAGAGTTTAATCTTAAAATTGGATTGAGATTTCAAGATGAATTTTAATGTAAAGATACAAAGATTCCACCTAAAATTCGATCCACGGGATAAGTTAGAAAAATTGGAACTTTGTGATTTAATTAGCGGGTTTCAAACTTTGTGAGATTGACCAGATTTTGACAAATTAAACTTGTTGATTTGAATTGCTTTTTATCCTTTAATTAATTAATTAATGCAGACAAAAGAATACAAGACGATGGACCATAGCCTATGGCACCGTTAATATATACTCCCACTATCTGTGATTTATAGTCTCATTTTGATTTAACGCATGCTTTAAGAAATTTGGAGAAAAACAAGTGGAAAAAGTTGTGTAATCGTAGGTTATAATTTTATATATTAATTTTATAATGCTCAACCTGGGGATGGGCCATCATCACGGCCCGGACCACCGGCATCATGGCCCAATCGGACCGCATCCTCGGGTGCAACACCGCATTGTTGTAGAAGACGCTGCAGCCATGGATTCTGCAGTAATCAACCTTGTTCTTGAAGAATCTGAGGAGAAAATGGTCTCCCAGCCGGCTCGGGCAAGGCGATGGCTGAGAGCCCGTGACGACGAGGAGGCGATTCTCGGACGACGAGAACGTGGGGTGGAGCTTGAGCCAGAGGGCTCTCTTCTGATCCCAGTCGATCACGGGCTCGTCGATTGTGTATGTGATTGTGTTGTCGTCGTAGAACGATGTCTCGTTTGATTCTCGGCCCGTTTGGATTCGGGCCGGCACACGGGCTTGGGGGTCGCAAACGACGTCGGATTGGGGATTGGATTGGAGTGGCCATGGTTTGGTGAGGGTGAGGTATAGAATAAGGATTAGAGCTGATGAAGCAGCTGTGATCCATAGGTTTTTGAGATTAATTGTTGCCATTTTTTGTTATTTCTTGAGATTTTGAATATGTGATATGATGTTTGTTATGATTCTATTGTAAATTTGGAGGTGTTTTTTGGATTTAATTGGATAATTGGTAATTAGTTATGATGATTATTACTCTTTAACTAAATGTTCAAATCGTCTATTCAATAAATTACAAAGTGTTACGTATTTCATAAGAATAGCATATGATGGTTAACATATGATTTAAAGCAATAACCCCACATAAATAAAAATTTAACAGCCTAATTTGTAGTGAGACCTCCATCAAAGAGTGTTACCATAATGTTCCATATGAAAAGTTGAATTTATGTACTACTATTTATTAAATTAAGTGTGTAACTATAGCTTGTTAAAATGTACTCCGTAGTATACATCTAGTGAATCTGATAAATGAACAAGATTACAAGAAAAAAAAATTCGCAAAAAAAATACATTTAATTTGAAGGGTATTCTGCAATTGCATTTTAATGCACATTTAAACAACAAAAATACAAGTCGGATAAATAACACTCAACGAACAATTAGGAAAGCTTACCAAAGAGATGTTGATATATTTTTTTTGTAGTAATATGTCACTTTTGTGAATTTATATACTAATAATTTGCTAGTATAATTTATAAAAAAGACACCAACCAACCATTAAATTAATCACGTGGAATATTCTTTTATCCAAAATTTTGATTATGAAGAAATCCACAATTTTGATTATCATGAAGAAACTTAGACGAGAAGTGTTTTAACTTTTCTGATTATCAAGAAATGCACAAATTTCCAACCTAATTAAACCTTAAAGTGTAGCAAATTTAGATTTACACATTCAAAAGCAAATATTTCTTCTCAACTAAATTAAGTAAAGAGGTTTTTCTTAGCTACCTTTGACTCCGAAAATTCGTATGAAACTTCTTCAACTTTTAAAGGTATGAATGCATATTATATTTGTAAGTTAACTTGCTATCAATCTTAAATCAGAAAATACTATTGACAGTGATAGTAATCAGATTTATCAGATTTCCAATTTTCAGTTGCATACATGCAGTTTGTTCTAACATTTTGGAGAGGCTGATTTAGCAGTCGATTTTAGATCTAGTTGAAGAAATTTGGGTGTACTTCTATGGTTTCTTGGCGTGTACCATTGTAATTCGCCAGTAAAATTTACGGATGTATTCTAGGCGTGTACCAATGTATTTGTCTATATGTATTCTTTTATGGCTTATTATATACTAAAAGAAAATTCTATTTAAATTAATTAAGCTCTAATTATTAGCTGACCGAAGAGATTATATCAACTAGTCCATAATATCTGCTGAATTTTGTAATAACATACTATAATATTTATTTATTTATATAATAAAATTTTAATAATATAGGAAAGACACACGTGGAACAGCTTAGAATCACTCTTCAATAAAATCTTCTTTATAATTATATTTTCATTTCAAAATTAGCATTCAAAATTACGGCTGCACACATTAGTACGTGACCTACTTTTGACATACCCAAATTTTGTGTGGACACTTGGATTACTATAAATATTAAAGATTTCAATTCAGCCAAAAGTTGTTGAACTTTACGTTATCGAAATTTCTCCCTAGCTTACGTGGCGTGTAGACCCACAAAAAAAACTAAAACCCACAAAAAAATAAAAAAAGTTACAAGTTGAAGTTGTGTATAAATAATACCTCATGCAAAATAGTTTGTTGTAAACTGATAAACAGCCTTCTCTTTCTATTACACCATAGTCATATCCACCTTCATCTAATCATCGTTAAAATCAAAATCTCAATTTTGCACATTTTGTTGAAACATATTTTGAAACAAAAAAAAAATCTAAGTTTTTAGGGTAAAGATCAAAGTAATGGAGTCTATCATTGCTGAGCTTGAAGGGACGCTTTTGAAGGAACATGATGTGTTTTCCTACTTCATGTTGATAGCATTCGAGGCATCCGGGCTTATTCGTTTCGCGTTGTTGTTGGCCTTATGGCCGGTGATCCGCCTTCTTGAGGCGGCCGGGGGAGAGAAAATTGGGCTTAAGCTCACTATCTTTGTGGCCACGGCCGGGGTCCCCATGTCCGAGATTGAGGCGGTGGCGAGGGCCGTGTTGCCGAAGTTCTACTTGGATGACGTGGATATGGAGGCTTGGAGAGTGTATAGCGCGTGCGATAGACGTGTGGTTGTCACTAGAATGCCGAGGGTGATGGTGGAGAGGTTTGCGAAGGAGCATATGCGTGCGGATGAGGTTGTCGGGGTTGAGCTTGGCTCGAATCGGTTCGGATATGCTACTGGATTTGTTGAAGAAGATGTTGGATCTATTGGTGAGAGAGTTGCTTGCTTGTTTGGTGATGATCAAGAGCCTAGGTTGGGGCTTGGAAGGGCTAATTCTATTTGTGGATCACTGTTCCTACCATTGTGTAAGGTGAGTTACCCTAGTTTCGATTTTGATTTTGTTCGTGTCGTTTGTCGTTGTGTTTCGTATTTTAATTCATTAATACATGTGTAATATAGTAATAATATTGTGCATATGAGAGTAGTATAATAGGAATAGTATTAATCAATTGAGTGTGAAAATAGTCGGTTAGTAAATCCAATAGTATTGTTTTGTAGCGAATCGAAAAATAAAGAATTATTTTTCATGATTGAAAAGAATAACAATCATGCTGGTACGAGTACGAAAGTCTAACTAAAATTGTTGGTGAATTAATAGGAACAATGTCACCCACATCAAATCACCCCGAAAACGCTCGATCGCCACATCGTCCGGCCGCTCCCGGTGATCTTCCACGACGGCCGCCTCGCCAAAAAACCGACCCCGGCCACGGCCCTCCTAATCCTCCTCTGGATCCCCATCGGCATCGTACTCGCCACCGTCCGCATCGCCATCGGCGTACTCCTCCCCATGTCGGTGGCGACCCGCATCTCCCCGCTCCTCGGGGCCCGCGTGGTCGTCAGGGGAAACCCTCCCCCGCCGGCCTCGGCCTCCACCTCCGGCGTCCTCTTCGTCTGCACCCACCGCACCCTGATGGACCCGGTCGTCCTCTCGGCCGTCCTCCGGCGCCGCATCCCCGCCGTCACCTACTCCGTCTCCCGATTCTCCGAGATCCTCTCCCCGATCCCCACCGTCCGGCTGACCCGGATCCGCGACGTCGACGCCCAGCGGATCAAGGCCCAATTAGAGAAGGGCGACCTCGCCGTCTGCCCCGAGGGGACGACGTGCCGGGAGCCGTTCCTCCTCCGGTTCAGCGCCCTCTTCGCCGAGCTCACCGACAAGATCGTGCCGGTGGCGATGAATTACAGAGTGGGGATGTTCCACGCCACCACGGCGAGGGGGTGGAAGGCGATGGACCCGATTTTCTTCTTCATGAACCCGAGGCCGGTTTACGAGGTGACGTTTCTCAATCAGCTGCCGGCGGAGGCCACCTGCGCCGCCGGAAAAAGCCCTCACGACGTGGCGAATTATGTGCAGAGGATCTTGGCGGCGACGCTGGGGTTTGAGTGCACCAATTTCACGAGGAGGGATAAGTACAGAGTTCTCGCCGGAAATGATGGGATTGTTGCTGATCGGAAAATTTCTCCGGCCGGTGAAGTTGTTGAAGCTTTGAAGAAGATGGTCGGAAGTTTTATGCTGTATTAATTGATTTATGTTTTTGTATTTTTATTGTTTTGTATAATTAATAATTCTTTTTTTTAGGTGGGGTTGTTTTTTTTATTTTTGTTATCATTTTTTAGTTTGAAGGATTTTTTTTTTGCTATGAAGTGTTGAATAATGACTTGGATTGTGTAACATTTATATCTAGAAATTAGAGATGGGGAACTTTTCATTCCTTATTTGTAAATTGGCTTTGATAGTATTATCAATATTTTATTTTACTATTATCAATTCATTTTTATTATCTTGGAATTGCGTAGTTATTTAATAATAATACACAAAAGGATATTGCTATTTTTCTTCTACAGTATGTCTACGTGACATGAGTATGAAACGAGTTTAGGAATTACTAGTCTTCTTTGATTAAGATCCCAAATCCCTCAAAATTGAATACACAACTTACAACTCTCATTAGATTGAAGTACTCTCCAGAAAATAATTATTCTTAAAATCACACAGAAATGATATTAAATTGTAGTCTCATTCTAACTAAGGATTCTCGTCATGCCGGAGGTTCCGGTGCACACGTTTTCTATCTTTCTATTCACATTTTACCAAAATTGGTGTTTCCTATTATCAAGATTTAGTTTATCATTAAAGTTATATATCATTCGAGATGAAGCCAATAAGTTGCTGTGGTGTAGTGGTTATCACGTTAGTCTTACACACTAAAGGTCCCCAGTTCGATCCTGGGCAGCAACAACTGTTTTTACCACTCTGTTATTATTATGCTTCTAATCTCCATTTTGCAAAATCCAATTTCTTTGTAAGAATTTGTAAGTTTTGTTAACTTGATTATTTTTGCATCGTTTGAAAGGGTTTCTTGTGTAACACAATCTTTTGTCACATTGTCAAATGCATTTTTTCTAGACCAATAATATTTGTCGTTTTTTTCGTCATCTAACTAATCAATATATGTAACAAAATTTTCTATTCTCATCGTCGGTGTAACTAACATTCACGTTTTTCTTCTTCATATACTATATTTACTTGTATGACTTAATTGTCTTGTATGTTTCAAAAAAGATATTTGATTAACATAAATTGCTATAAGATCGATGATATCGACAAATTATCTATTTGTTCCATGCCTAATCTATCAACGAAAAAACTATCAATACCTTATTCTATGAGTGAAATTTGGAAAAGATAGTAAAGAAGACACTATTAAAGCTGAGAAAGTATTGATCAAACAATTCAATTAATTTCGAAAAATTCATATTGAATTGAACTAATATAAGCCCAAAAAGATGTGGAAATACTTTATTTTAAATTAAGAAGTTGAGGACTTTTTCCTTCAAAAGCAATAGTTTGTTTATTTGTTTCTTTTGAAAATGTCCTTCTATACTTGACTAATTGTGAGCTTTTAATCGAAATGGTATTTTACACTTATGTTTCAGTAAAAAAGAATCCTTGGAAATTAAGTCTTACTTCTAATGTTATTATATGTATATATCAAGCATTACTTTATCCAATACCAAAAACTAGTCTTCTCTGTAAAGTATTCTCAAGTGCAATGTTCTTTTCACACGACGAAGAATAAACTTTGGTATGCATAATTAGTACTAATACTTTTTACATTATAGTAATACTACTTTTAAGACCAAAACAAATTACTTCTAAATAACCATTCTTTAATGACACATATATAGCATCAATTATCAACAATCAAAACATATTACATTTTGCATAGCAAAGGGAGATTTATCGGAAAGCACCCCATTTGATGCAACCCATAAATTGGATCGCTCAAAACTTGGTTTTTACGTTTCCTTTTTTTTTACCGTTAATTAAGTAGTAGTAGTAGTATTAAAATTCTTTATTCCACATTCTAATCACACTCTACCTTGAATGAAGCTTGTACAATAAATATTTGTGTAGCATCACATCCTATACATATCTTGCACCACCAATTTAACTTGCCATTTAATTAATTATGTGGTCAATTAATTTAATTTCTTTTAATTATTGATTTATAATACAAGATCAATAAATTAAACATGTATAGACCCCCTCCCCCCTCCCAAAAAAAATAAAATAAAAAGAAGAAGAAGTGGGTCGAATTTGCAACAACCAAAAACGTAGTAAAAAAAAAAATCCTCCACTTTCCCACCTTTTTTCCACGAAAAGAGAATTGTGTGAAAAAAAACCGCAACCAACAACGTGCCTTCTCTCCCTATATCTATATCACCTCTCTCTCCACTTCTCCAAATCCAATTTCTCCACAAGCTCACTGCAACAATTCAACATGTCCACTTCAATCCTCCTCCTCTCCCTCCTCTTTCTCTTCACCTCATTCTTCTCCATCGGTATATTCATCTCCTTTATCAAATTCAATTCTTTTTGCACATTTTGTCATGACTAATTTTGATTTTACAGATGGAACTCAGCTGATCGTAGCCAACAACTGCAAGGAACAAATCTGGCCGGCAATCCTCGGCAACTCGGGCCACGGAACCCTCAGCAACGGCGGCTTCTCCCTCTCCCCGGGGCAGCAAACCGTACTCGAGGCCCCACAGTTTTGGTCGGGCCGGATGTGGGGCCGCCAGGGCTGCTGCTTCGACGCCTCAGGCAGGGGGAGCAGCCCCTGCCAGAGCGGCGACTGCAGCGGCCAGCTCGAGTGCCGGGGCTTGGGGGGGCTGCCGCCCACCACGGTCGTCGAGATGACCCTGGGCACCCCGGGCAACCCCACGCACTACTACGACGTCAGCCTCGTGGACGGGTTCAACCTGCCCGTGTCGGTGGTCCCGGTCGGGGGCTCGGCCGGGTGCGGGGTGGCCGCGTGCAAGGGGGACGTGAACGCGTGCTGCCCCGAGGAGCTGGCCGTGAGGAGGGGAGGGCGCGTGGTGGCGTGCAAGAGCGCGTGCTTGGGGATGGGCGGGGACCGGTTCTGCTGCACCGGGAGGTTCGGGACCGCGGCGACGTGCGGAGCCACGGCGTATTCGAAGGTGTTTAAGGGGGTGTGCCCTAGGGCTTATAGTTATGCCTTTGATGAGGCCAGTGGGCTTAAGAGTTGTAGGGCAAATAGGTATGTGATCACCTTTTGCCCTCCCAATTGATTGCATTTGGGTGATTTTATGATGATCTATTGAGTTATGTAGATTTCAGAGTTTGGTTATTGTTTAATTTGACTTTGGATGATTATTGTTGGGAGTGATTCTTTCCGAAGATGGTTTTAATTAGTGATTCTTCAAGCATATGTATTGAGTGATTTCAAGAGGTGTATGATGATTTGAGAGTTTCATTTTAGTTGGATTTTAAACTTTAAAATGATTAGTGCGGGTGTGCTGGCACTAGTTGGTCTATAATTTGTGTTAACTTTTACAACTAAGTGATCATTAATAAAAAAAATATGTAATGAAATATGAGAGAAAATGTAACTTTTGAAGGGTGCATTGTGCATATATCAATAAGAACATGAAAGAAAAAAAAAACCATACTCTTAATATAATGGATGTATGATTTAAATAATGAGTTGTAGGGACTTAGGATGTTTGCTATGTTTTGAAATTCAATTTTAGATGTTGAAATGGGGGCCGAATGGAATATA
Organism: Salvia hispanica; assembly: GCF_023119035.1. Taxonomy (NCBI): domain Eukaryota; kingdom Viridiplantae; phylum Streptophyta; class Magnoliopsida; order Lamiales; family Lamiaceae; genus Salvia; species Salvia hispanica. Next base: position 24,756,668 of record NC_062965.1, read on the forward strand.
TGCTTTTGTGTCTATTTTTGATAACTTGCTTCCGCTCGGGGGGATGAAATGAATATAAAAAGACTACTATAAATGATCCAATCACTTTTAAGTCTTAAGCATTTTAAATATTTAGAAAATTTACCAAAGGAATACTACAATTCAATATAAGAACAACAATTCCAGATGAGAATCATGACCATACTACTTCACTAGCTCAAGGCAATGATCATATAAGAAAAGATTAGGAATTAGGATATTATAGCTACATACTCTGTCTCAACGATACAAAAAAGTATCAACGTGTGTGAAGTCACTTGAATTGCAATTAGACATCTAAATTAGTTGTATCAAACTTCCATAGACGGCATAGTTTGAAAAATCAAGATGGTGCTCGCTGCTCGGACGAAGGGCTATGGATGCAAAGGTGCATTTAAGACCAGAGGCCAATCTAACTAAGGTACAAGTAGAGGCCTAAGAAGCTCACCAAGAGTGAACATTCTTCCTCCTTTGTGATTGTATTTCACAGACTGTAGCCATGACCAAGTGGAAAAGCAGTGGGACTACTGCACGAATATTAGAGGGAGAGTGGCTGAGACTGCGAAGGACTCCACGTTTTTACTCTCTCCCTCACATCAACAAGGGAAGAATGCTAATACTATGTGATTTTACAGTAGTGATGGAGTTCTTTACTAAGGTGGACTGGTGGAGTGAAGGCAGGGGACAGTTTTCTCATTGAAAATCAGACAAACGCAAATCTAAACATCAACATAGAAACAGGCAGACAACAGAGATGTTGCAAGCAAGTACTATGATGTTAGCATTAAAGGTCACCTAAACCTAAGATCCAAATGTACCCACTTGGAAAGTCAATACTTCGAATACTCAAACGACTCTTTTTCTAAATAGAAGCACACTTACAACACCTCTCAGCACAGACATAGCCTTATATCCTTGACATTAATGTTAGTAGATTTTCATCTTCATGCAGAGTCCATATAAATAAAAAACACAATGAAATGTAACAGAGAAATAACACAGAAATTCAACACATTGCTTTACATAGATATGAGTGCATATGCATTCTGTTCTTATACAAACAGCCAAAACTAACTCAAACTTCATCTACTTGGTCTGAAGGGTCTAGACTATCGAGTCATAAGCTTATATCATCAAAGCATATTCAACAACAATAAAACTACCGAATAACAATTCAATTTCATCATGTGGCTCAAAATCACAACTTTACACAACAGCGGACACAAGACTAAAAGCAACCTTACAAAAATGCACGAATATATCGTGTTGTATATTCATTTTGTTTGAACTGCACATCAAAACTACAAACCAACGCAAGTTCTGCTTTCTAACAACATCCAATTGAGTAGTCAAATGCAGTAATATGTACACAAGAACTGAGTGTAAAGCATAGTATAATCCATAGAGCCATTTCATCACCACCATACCTGAACTGGCCTCATCAGCAAGCATATTGCAGCGACGTCCTCGAAGCCATACTAGCAACCTGAGCCTGCATTTGAACAGCTCTAACCTTCGAAGCTGTGGCACGATGAAAGAACTGCTCACGCGATAAAAGCCTCACATTCCTCAAGTACTGATCAAATGGCATCACCCCTTCTTGCACAGCCTTATCCAATGCATACACAGTATCCTCCACCGCCATATCCGAAGCTGCGCAATCCAACCTCTGCTTCGACAACGCATCACACAGAACAAACGCCTCATCCAAATCGACACTCTCAACGTTACCACCCTCCAATTTCCCTTCGTTATCCCTCACCCACCCTTCCAGAACATCCGCGTTCATCAAAACCACCTGCAGCTGCTGCTCCAACGCCTCCTTCTCATCCACCATTTCCTTCACCCCTCTCCTCAGCTCCTCCTCGCGCCGCCGCAGCACCGCCTGCACCCCGAGCATGCCTTCCATCTGCCCCTCGCTCCCCTTCCTCATATCCCTAACATCACCATTCAAATCCCTAACCAGCTTGTTAATCGCGTCCTTCTTAAACACCTCCGCCGGATCCTCCATCCTGCCACTCCCGTAGCCGGAATTCAAATTAGGCTTAGGGTTAGGGTTCATGCCGGAATTCAAATTAGGGCTAGGGTTAGGGTTCGGCTTGCGCTGCGAATAAAGCGGCGGATCGCTGGCGAAGAATTGGGCGAGATTGGTGGCCAATTCGAGCAAATTGGAGGAGGGGAAGAGCCAGGAGTGGAGGTAGGGGATGGAGACGACGCCGTTGGGGGAGACGAAGGGGTGGGGGCGCTTAATGATCATGTCGCGCGTGGGGTTGACGAAGACGAGGGGCGCGCGGCTAGGGTAGGATTCCACGAGCCAGATGAGGACGGGGATGTTGTAGGAGGCGCCGTGGAAGGAGATGGGGACGGTGCCGTCGGCCTGGAGGAGGGTGACGGCGCGGCCGTCGTTGTGGGTGAAGACGGCGGTCTTCGGGTGCAGGGAGGGGTAGGATTCCACGAGCTGCATCAGGTGCTGGCGGATGCGCCACTTCGTCTCCTCGGCGTAGGGCAGCGCCGCCGGGCCGCGCTGCGAGAGCGCGGTGTTGAGGAACTGCTGCGTGTATTGCTGCGCCATGCGATTTGATTACTGAATCAGGCAATTAGCAACGCGTGTTCTTCGATTTTGAGGTGGAATTGTAGATCTTCGAATTCTGTGGTGAGGATCGAGGAAATTGCAGGGATTGGGTGAAGAAGATGGAGGCGAGCTGCGGTTAGTTAATTCAGTTTTCAACTTTTCGTATATTAGAATATATAATTCAAATTAATTTTGAAGATTCAAAAGTTCATGACTAAGATATTGAATTGTTTTCACATTATAAAAAAATTACTCCATATCTTTTGGCTACAGTCAGTGCAAATGTAATCTGTGATATTTTATTTCTGCCGAATTTCTTAGTAAGAGAGAAAGATAATAATAATAATAATAATAACAACAACAACAACAATAATAATAATAATAATAATAACAATAATAATAATAATAATAAAAGTATAGCAAAAAACGTCAATATTAAGTGTTTCAAGGATTAGTGGTGTAAATAAAATTTATGAGTAAATGCGATGACTAATTATTGCTAGTAATATTGCATTTTGGGTCCATGTTATTAATTTGATGAAACTTCCGTGTTAGCATAGATAAATTATCAGTTTCAGGTTTTATTCAATTTATGAATTGAATTTTAATTTTTATTTATTAATTATGAACAATATACTAATTAATAATAATATTATACCAAAAGTAAATAACAAATTCTATTTATTTAGAATAGTATTTGTAAAACTTTACCTAATAAAATCCATTAATCAACACTACTAATATTGATATGATATTATTTCAATTGCTGAAGCAATATACGGTGTATTTAGTTTTATATTTGTATAATTCTAATAAGAGGAATAAAAAGAAAAATAAAAAAAGTGGGTATCCGGTATTCCCAGACCGGCTCATTACCCTTTCTATTCATACGAAAAACCTAATCTTCTAACTCGGTTATCTCCTCTATCCAAATCTCGAATCGATTCACCAAAAAGCAGTATTTTTTCTTATCAATTTCAGGTAAGTTATTGAAAACCCATATTCCTCATCTTTTCCAATTCATGATCATTATTGTATTCCTAAACCCGATATGACAACATCTGCATGTTTCTGAACTCAATTCGTTTGTTAAATTCAATAATGTGTGCTAATTGGCGAATTCATATGAAAAAATAACGAAACTTGCTCGGACCCATCCCCCCTCTTTCCCAATTCGTCTGTTGTTTTATGTTTATCACAATGAGGGCACTTTTGCAATTCTGGAATTGGTCTATTGTCTTTATTTTCCTTTTGTTTTATGGGCTATGGCATGATTACCAGAGGATATATCTCACATACTATTCAAAGATTGAATTTTTATACCTTGGTTTGGTGGTTGTTTTAGGATATGGCTTCGAATATGGAGCCGGTAGCGGTGAATTCGCAGAAGCATGACCCGGCATGGAAGCACTGCCAGATGTTTAAGGCTGGGGATAGGGTTCAGCTCAAGTGTATATACTGTGGGAAGATTTTTAAGGGAGGTGGGATTCATAGGATTAAAGAGCACCTCGCTGGCCAAAAAGGGAATGCTGCCACTTGTTTGAGGGTTCAAGCTGATGTGCGGATGCAGATGCTCGAGAGTCTGAATGGGGTTGCTGTGAGGAAGAGGAAAAAACAGAAACTTGCGGAGGAGATGTCTGGTTTTGGCAACCCTGGGAACAGTATTGTTGAAGTAGTGAACAATGGTTGTGGTTTGAATAGTGATCTTGTCTTGCTTCCTGTCCCGGAGATGATTGAGCATGACGGAGAGATGGATGTGGATGGGGACCGAGAGGATGGTATGAGCGGGAAAAGCGGTGTTAGGAAGAAGAAAGGAAGGGTGAGGAAAGCACCGGATGTGCTTAATTCGAGTAATGCATCTATGGTTGTTTATCCTCCTGGGAATTCGAAGAGGGCTAGTTCTGTCGTTAATATGGCAGTAGGTCGTTTTTTCTTCGATGTTGGGTTGCCTGCAGATGCTGCTAATTCTCCGTATTTTCAACCAATGATTGATGCAATAGCTTCTCAAGGTGCAGCAGCTGTTGGCCCTTTCTACCATGACCTTAGGAACTCTATTCTGAAGAATGTGATTCATGAAGTGAAGTATGATGTTGATCAATGCACCGCAGCTTGGGGAAGGACTGGTTGCTCAATTTTAGTAGATGAATGGGATTCGGGAAAAGGTATAACCTTTGTCAACTTTTTTGCATACTGTCCAGAAGGTACGGTATTTTTGAGGTCGGCTGATATATCTCGTGCAATAGATTCTGTGGATATCCTTTATGAATTGTTGAAGGAGATAGTGGAACAGGTTGGCCTGAAAAATGTTCTGCAAGTGGTTACCACCATTGAAGATCGATATGTTATTGCTGGGAAAAGACTCACAGACACTTTCCCTTCTATTTTTTGGACCCCGTGTGCTGGCCATTGTATCGATTTGATGCTTCAGGACATAGGAGAACTGCCCAGAGTGAAGATGGTTCTTGACCAGGCAAGATCAATATCGAGGTATATCTATTCGAACGCTGCTGTCATAAACATGATGAGACGGTACACATTTGGAGTGGATTTAGTTGATATAGGAACCACACGATCGTTTACTAATTTTATGACATTAAAAAGGATGATAGATATCAGACATAGTTTGCAGTCCATGGTCACTTCTGAGGAGTGGATGGAAAGTTCTTACTCGAAGGACCAAGAAGCTTATGCAGTACTCGACACTATTAGCAGTCAATCATTCTGGTCTTCATGTGCCTCGATAACACGTTTAACAGATCCACTTTTGCGACTATCAAGGATAGTCAGAAGTCAAAAGATGCCTGCCATGGGATATGTCTTTGCGGGGATGTATCGAGCCAAAGAAGCTATTAAGAAGGAGCTTGGCTCTAAGGAAGAATACATAACCTATTGGAGTATCATAGATCGCAGGTGGGAACAACTTCAAAGGCATCCCCTTCACGCGGCTGGTTTTTATTTGAACCCTAAGTTCTTTTACAGTCTCGAAGGAGACGGACATTTTCACATTCGGTCACTAGTATATGATTGCATAGAGAGGCTGGTTCCTGACCAAAAGGTCGTGGATAAAATTATGAAGGAAACAGCCGCTTACCACAGTGGTGCCGGAGACTTTGGGCGGAAGATGGCAATCAGAGCTAGAGAAACTTTACTTCCCAGTGAGTCTCCTTATTGTTACTTGGTGTATCACATTCTGCAATCGTCTTATTATTTCCTTGACTTTACTGTTTTTAGCTGAGTGGTGGCTTACATATGGTGGGGGATGTCCCAATTTGGCTCGCTTGGCTATCCGGGTTCTCAGCCAAACTGGCTGCTTAATCCAGCATAAGCTAGATATAATTCCTCTCGAAAACTTGCATAAGAGGACAAATTCGTTGGAGCATAAAAGGCTTGAAGATCTTGTCTATGTTCAGTACAACATGTCCTTGAAGCACATGTAAGCAGAAAATCTTCTCTTTTATAAAATGTTAAAAACCAAAAGTGTGTATAATCATATTCCTACTTAATTCACAGGGCTTCGGGTGACAAACAACACGAAGGTGTTGACACCATTTCTTATGAGCACATCGATTTAGTTGAGGACTGGGTAACGGAGAAGGAATTTTGCTCAGATAACCCTGCAAGAAAAGGATGGATGGATGTTGATCCACCCGGTGTCAATGTCAATGCTGTGCAATTAGGCTCACAGATCGATGATGTTCAGGCCCTTGGTGCAGGTAAGCGAGCTATCTCTATAAATCTCTGTATGATGCGATCTTTTCTTTGGCCTCGTTATAATTTTCAATCCTGCAGGTTTTGATGATTCAGAAATTTTTGAAGCGGCAAAAGATAGTGAAGAAGATATTGATGACAAGAATATAGGGAACGAATGATTATAGTCTTGCCATTCGGAATCAATCTCTGAGGCGAGGATAATTATTGATGGATGGGGTATTTATAGTTTGATCGAGAGCTCTAATAAGATGTGTATATGGCTTTAACTGAGTCTATCTGCAATCTGGAGTTCATACGAACTCGTGCCTTGTTGCAATCGTGTAGAATAAATAGCGTGTGGAGTTAGATTCTTATTTGGCATAAGGCTGCCTGCAGGGGCTCGGATCTGAATCCATCGTGAATCGATCTCCTCTGGGGCCATTGTAATATTAAGTTTTCATTTGTAAAAAGTTTCATATCAGTACATCACTCTTTATCCAGGAAATTCTTCTTGCATTTTTCTCCTTAGTTTTCCAGTTAAAAGTGAAATCATTTCTCTCATTCTTCTATAGACTGGCTGAAGGTGGCTTGAAATCTTCAATCTTCAACCTATTTCAACTTAACATATATGATGCAGATTAAACACTCATCAACTTGAGCTTTGGACTGAAAAAAACTATCATGGAATCAAAATTCAAACTATAATTTGACAGTAACCTAATAAACAAACGTAGTTAATTTGTACTCTACTAAGTAAATTATAAAGCATTGTCACAATAAATCTCAGCATTATAGTACCAAGTTCCACTGTAAAAGGCAACCTAATCAATCTACTACATAATTTGGAGCCACTACTAAAATTCTGTCATCTCTTGAAGGCTTGTTGCTCTCATCTGCTCCTTCTTCTCTTCCATCTCCCACCACTATCAGAAATCCTTCCCTCCGTATCAAGCTCTGTGTACCGAAATAAGTAACGGGTAAGAGAGAGCAAGCGAGAGAGAGGGTTGATATGTATACAGATCAAGGTTATTTACCTCTATAATGGCCTTCACTTTTCTGATTTCAGCTGCAGCCTCATCCATAGTGGTATAATTGTTTTTCTCGTTTTGCTGACTAATATACCACTGTATCAACTCTCTCTGTCTCAGTCCGGCTAGCCCAGTTCCTATACAAGCCACAGGTATATCATTAAAAACAGAACTGGATATTGTTCTTTATGAAATAGATCTCCATTTTGTGGTGAAGATATGGATGACCACCAACCTTCGCGTGTGAGAGTATCTTCATGTTGTCGAAGTCGCATGATAAGTGCTCGAGTAACCCTCTGAAAGTATTCATCAGTTATTACTAGTTTCTTTCCCTTCTGGTTTTCTGCTGCTGCTTCAGCTGCATTTTCTGCATATATAGAAAGATAAGCCCAATATGCATTTAGATAAGCCCAATATGCATCCTTCAAATGAGTAAGTCTCGTCTCACCTTGACCAGGGGCATTATCTTCATTGCCACCACTGCCATCATCGCCATCATGACCATCATTATCCTCTTCCTGAAACTCAGAAAGGTCGAGCTCACTTGACTCCACACTGCAAGACAATCAAAAGCAACATATATGTAGACAACATTAATTACCGAGAAATGAATTTACTAGAGCATTAGGCCATTTTCTGGCAAGAAAAGTTGTTGCTTAATTTCTGACCTGATTATTGATGTCTTGAGTAGTCTCACAGCAAGACGCACATGGCGAGTTTGAACCTGGTTATCTAAGTGAGACCTTGCAATTGCTTCTGAGAGCCTGATCAGAGCCTCCAGTTGTCTCACTGTCATACGATAAGCAACTCTACTACCGGGAGTAGTGTCCCCTCTGCGAAGGGCAACATAAGATTCCACCAACAATTGTCTAGCTTCAGGGGTCAGCTGCAAAAGATTCAAGTCTGTCAAGCAAAGACATAATGATTCATGCAGAACTATAGTCACATTAATGATGAAACAGGAGGGAAACCTTTGGTTTCAGTGTCTTTGCATATGAGATGTAGTGCTTTAACTGTGTGGTAGTAAATGCTGGAGAAAGTGCTTCTTCACGCTTTTGATGGACTCTCACAATATGGTGAGCAATATGGTAATCAGTCTGGTCGTCTGGATCATCAATCATCACATACACGAGATCAAACCTTGAAAGAATGGCCGGAGGAAGTGCCACATTATACTGCAAAAGATATATAGGGACAATAAGTATGCAAACTATAGCAAACTTGGGACCATTCAATACCATGTAGCTATTCCTAGAAGCCCGATACAGTTACATGTTTACCTTCAAGGGTTTAGTCTTATCGTAACGTCCACCCGTGGGATTTGCAGCAGCTAAGATTGATGTTCTTGCATTTAATGTTGCTTGTATTCCAGCTTTAGTTATGCTTATGGTTTGCTGTTCCATAGCTTCATGAATGGCGACCTTAAAGTAAATTCACGATTCAAACATAAGAAGTTGCCGGCACAAATTATTGATGTAGAATTGTAGATAAGCTGCCTCAGCATTGAGGGTGGGTGAGGAGTAAAATCTTTGGTTACAATTACCTGATCTCTTGTATCCATCTTATCAAACTCATCAATACAGCAGATGCCATTATCAGCAAGCATCAGTGCACCAGCCTGTGAGCAAATGATAGGAAGCACATTAAGACAAACTGTCATAGTATAAAAAGTCCCCAGCCCAAAAGAAGAACATACCTCAATGCAGAATTCACCCGTCTCTGGCTCTTTGGCCACAGTAGCAGTAAGCCCTGCTGCAGAAGAAGATTTCCCAGATGTATAAACAGATCTTGGAACTAGGCCTGCTGTGTACCTAAAAGGAAACATTGAGATGATTTGATGAGCAATGAAATCAACCAGCAAACACACAATAAAAACCTAAGCAAAACAATTGAAGAGTTACACACTTGAGGAATTGGGACTTTGCACAGCTGGGATCACCCACAATGCAGACATTGATGTCTCCCCTTAAGTTGATGCCTTCATGTGTAACTTTATGGACACCACACATAAGCATTAGCAGAATTGCCCGCTTTATATCTTGGTGACCAAAAATTGTTGGTGCAATGCTATCAACTAGCTTGTTGAAGAAGTCAGGAGTATTCCTCATTCGTTGTATGTCATCTAACTCTTCTGCCTGAAAGATCAGTCAAACAGTAGAGAAGATAGTTCAGAGTTAGATACAGAATTGAGTAATCAGCAAATTTAAAGGAACCAGCAATAAATGAATGATTATAAATGATGACAACAAGAAGATAGATTAACAGTCAAGTGATATAGATATATAATGTTGTGATTTGAGAAACGTACTGTGAATTGCTGACCAATATCTTCATCAGTATCTTTCTTTTTTCTGATATCAGTATCCCTTCTGCCATCAGAGATCTAGAAAAGACACAAATAACATGCTTATTAAAGATGGAATGATAGCACAAACAGAATTCAATTAACTACTAACCTGTACAGAGTTGGCAATGAAGCCAAGTCGATAGGATAGATCTCTAACACCCAATGCACGAAGCCCCTTGACACCTTCTTGCCCAGCCCTGCCCTGATTCGAAGATTCTCTCCGGCACTCTGCTCTCTCTCCTGGAGATGCTAGTGCTAATATATCGGGTAGTACAACCACCGAGCCAGTGAAAATAACGCTGCAAATGGTATGAAATGGACATGATCCAATTAATGACCGATACTAAAGATTAGCATGAAAGAAATAAATGTAAGTAAATATAAATGTAAGTAAATGATCCATACGTGTCTCCGGCCCTGGCTTGTTCAACAATGTCATGGCGAAGGATGACATCAAGCGATCTGGGAAGTGAACCGGCCGGTATCTCCTTAGAATTCTCCTGCATCCGGACTCTCTGCCAATCAGTAAACTTGCTCTCTTGCCTCAGCAAAGCCCAGTTTGTCCGATTATGACATGTGGCATTCATGCAAATAATTGGCTGCAAGTGAAGATGAGAACATCGAATTAGTCAAAGTTGGTCAAAGTTAGCATTTAGCTCAGTCTGTCATTTGCTGATGGCACAAGCACTCAAGTAGTAGTAACATACACAATGCATTGTTATAAACATGAAATTTATTGAAATTAATCAGTAAAGAGCAATTCAATGTTATCAATGGAGAACACTAGCCCCCAAAATATCATGAAATGTGAGAATAAAAACAGCAAAGAAACCAACATTACAGCTAGTGAGACACATTTATTACTTCACTCATTCCTTCTCTATCATCTGCACTCCTAATCATTCACACAGTCTCCCAAAGTTACAGAAATGAATCATTGTGCTGCAAATGGAGTTAAAGCTGCTAGAGAAATCAAGACAAACCATAGGCACAAAAGCAACAATATAAACAGAGATCAAATACATAATTTTCCGGTTTCAATTCATAAAATTCACAATCAAACAATAAGATATAGGCAAATCCATCCGTTCAATTCGAGTGACTGAGTGCGAAACAAACCTCGGTATACTTGAACTGTTGCTCGACGTTCTTAATAACGCTTCCGCATTCCAAGCACTTGAAAGTTCCCTGGAGGAGCTCAGGCCGGACCTCGCTGGTGCGTGTGACGACGCCGCTGACGGCGACGAGCTTGCCGATCTCGGCGGTGGCCAATTCCCTGAGCTTCTTCACCAAAGGGAGGTTGTAGAAGGCGACGTTGATGTCCTTGTTCGGATTATCGTCGGCGATGAAGGTAGGGCGGAGCTCCATGATGAAACGCTTGCAGGCGCTCTTGAGGTAGGGCTCGAATCGGAGGAATTCGTCGGAGACGGCGCGCTGGAGCACGTCGTTGAAGCGCATCACGTGCGAGAAGTCGATGTACATGGTGTTGGAGTCGTTGGTGCGCATCGTCTCCACCTCCGCCTCGTAGTAGGCCTCGCCGCCGCCGCCGCCGTCAGCATCGCGGAAGGTTTTGAGGAATTCGAAGAATACCTTCTCGACGTGAACAGCTTTCTCGTCGACGCAGTAGCCATTGCCCTCCATTTTTTTTTTCTCAGTGAGGGAGAAACTCTATTGAATCTCGAAATGTAGAAAAGGAATCGATTAAATGGCGGTTTAGGGCTCCTCTGGTTATGGCGGGAAAATCACCATAGAAATCCCGCCAAACGTAGTCAAGCACACGAGGCCCATCTATTTTTTTAGGGTTTTTATTTGATTTTATTTAAATCATATTAGCACTATATTTTATTTCACCTTTATAGTACAGTAGTAGATTTTTTTTTTGGTGGAAATGAAGTGTTTTAAAAATAGATTAGCATTCTAATTGGTGCTCCCTATAACGATCTTATTGGTGGCTCTAAACAAGATATTGTAATTATGTTTAATAGATTTTGATTTGAAAATATATACTCCTACCATATTTGTGAAAAAAAAAACTTGGAATATTATTAGAATTTTAATCAACAACTAATTAATTGTACTAATCAATTACTAATGTGGGCTGCTACCCCCAGAAATTGTGGCATGCATTTGCAAACTAGAATTGGATGGTACAAATTTGATCGAATACTATTAAATTCGGTTTTATTCAATTAAATGAAATTAATTATTTTTTAATCATATTTAATTATTCAAAACAAATGACACAACGCAATTTGTAGATCGAATACTTTTAAACATTATAATCAAACCATCAGAATTCACGAGCACTATAAAGCACACTTCACTTTACAACCTTCATTTTTCAATTTTATACACTATTTATTTTAAATTAAACAATAAAAAAAAATACTTATGAATTTCAGCAAATTCGTTGTCTTTTCGCCTTACAGAGTGCTCTAGCTTATGCACACCCAGTGTAATGCGCATTGCCTGAAACGAATTAATCATAATTATCTAGAACTAACTAGAAAGTAGAATAACGGCTAGAACAATGTATTTAGCTTTTGGAACGAACTCTTGGTTGGCAAAATCAATTATTATAACTATAACTAAAAGTCGGTGTATTGATACTTTAGGAAATTGGCAAATTCCTTTTACTAATTCTATCCGATAACAATACATGTAAATACAAACATTTCGATGGCTCCACAATTTGAGGACCTTGTATATCGCACCCTGGGGCATAAACTTTATTCGCCCCGATTTAGAGGCGAACATAGTAAGGAAAAAAGAGAGGCTTACCTTTGTTCGCCAATATTATTTTTTCTATTCCTAAATTTTCATTTTTAATAAAACTACTAAATCTTTGAAAGTTGAATAACATAAATGGCTAAAATTGCAGAGGAAAATGATAAGTTCGTGGAAGAAAATAATACTATCAACGTCTCTTTTTCGGCCGTCTGTGGACAATGTTTTGCCTCCAACCTATTGTCTAATTGCACAAGTATCGCACTAACTAATTGTGGTGTGCATTGTTAGGGAAATGGTGGCATCACTATAGCCATCAATAGTGTTGGTTGAAAAGGACATAAGATTGCTTAATATTTTGCATTTTTTGTTAGGTGACATGCACTTAGCATTAAAATTCAAAAAAATCCTAACTATCTAACTAGATTAATACTTTAATTTAGTCTTTTTGTGGATCATAGATCAATATATTTTGGGATCAGATTTTGTTAGTTAGTTGATGTTGACCTAAGCATAGTAGTTCACCTCATCAAAATTATTTCAAAGAATATCATATTTTAAAAATCATACATGAATGATATTACCCTACGTCCGCCATGAAATGTCTCATTTTACCAAAACCCGAAGAGATCACGGGCCGATGCACATGAGCCTAGTCTCGTTAAAACAGAGAGAAACCAACATAATCTATATACAAATATAAGCTATGATGTACAGAAGAAGTTGTGGCAAAATGATAAAACTAAAAGCATACACTTCACAGCTATGAAGTAGATAATGGCGAAGACAACGAACCAGCTTCAAGATCCACGTCCCTTTCGCCATCACAAGCCGAGGACCATGTGCTCACTTTCTCAAAGTTGGACGAGGAAGGATACGAATTAGGATAGTCCTCGAATCTGGGGCTGATTCGCCCTCCACTATCGAACTTCTTGCTGCCATCATCAGATAGATCGGGCGCTGCCATCTCTTGAGGCAGTAGGGCTTCGCCTTCCAAGTATCTCAAGACCTGCCTCGTGCTAGGCCTCCTTCCGGGGGCGTTGCTGGAGCACATCAGTCCCAGTTTAATAACAAGGACGGCCTCAATCTCATCGTACTCCCCTTTCAATCTTGAATCGACGATATCAAGAATGCAACCTTCTTTCCACTTGTCCCACACCCAATCCACCAGCACCAGCTCTTCGGGCAAGGCCTTCGCCTCAATTGGTCGTCTCCCACAGACGACTTCCAGCAGCAGTGCACCGAATGCATACACATCCGAGCTTGTGGTGGGCTTTCCTGTCTTGGTTAGCTCAGGGGCTAAGTAGCCCAACGTGCCAACCACCTTCGTGGTGCTTGGGTTTGCACCGTGCTCGTACAGCTTAGCTAGCCCAAAATCCCCAAGCCTGCCATTCATTTCAGAGTCTAGCAGAACATTAGCTGCTTTGATATCCCTGTGAATCACCGTCTGTTCCCATTCTTCGTGCAAGTAAAGAAGTGCAGACGCCACATCCTTGATGATCTTGAACCTCTGATCCCATGTTAACACAGTTGCAGGCTCATCGTAAATGTATTTATCTAAGCTTCCATTCGGCATGAAGTCATAAACAAGCAGCAAATCGCTCCTGTGTCGACACCAGCCCTGCAAAGGCACGAGACTCCTATGCCTAAGGCGACCAATAACCGCGACCTCTGTCACAAACTCCTGCAACCCCTGCTTAGAATCATGGCTAATCCGCTTAACCGCTACTTGCTTATCAGAGCCAGGCAATGTCCCCTTATAAACCCTACCAAAACCACCAAACCCGAGAAGCCCTTTATCCCGAAAGCCCCTAGTTGCTTTCTTGAGCTCGTGATACGTGAACCTATGCGGCCCTATGTCAAGCTCCCAAGATTCAACCACATCCCTACTCTTAACCCTCTTCACTACATACAATGCTATCCCAACACCAAGAATCAAGAAAACAGCAACAGACAAGGAAGCACCTAAGGCCACCCTCACCCGGTTCGACCTTGAACCGGGAAACGAAGGCAGCAATGACAACTCAAGGGGCTTTACCTGCCCATTCAACATGAAACTCCATCCAGAAACATAATGTGAACTAGCAAGCAAGCCTGTTGAAGCAGAGAAGCCCACATACATATCCTGCAAAAAAATTTGGGAAAGATCCACAGGCAATGAAAGAATTGGGGAACTAGGTTTTGATGATGAGAGAGAAAGAGTGACATCCAATCTCCCAACACTGGAATCATAATCAATCCAGCACTGAATCAATCTACCACTCTGCAACCTAATCCCTTCCTTCCTCGAATTATCCCTACTGAAACAGCTAGCATCAACAGAGGCATTTGAGATCATGCTATTGAGATCAATCCCAACATGATTATCACTAATATCCCTAAATGCAAAATCCTTCACAGTGTCGAACTCAACCGCCAACACATGGTTTGAAATTTTCCCAATATTTGTCTCATTCATGAGCCCTAGATACTGACTCGGAAGAGCCCCCTCCAAAGCCTTCGATTTAGCAACTGCAAAGGCGAATCCATGGCCGCCCAATTTCTCATACTCGGGAACTATGGCGAAGGCGAAAGCAGTCGAAAAGGAGGAAACTTTACCATCTGTGGAGTTCTTGAATCGAATTGGGGAATCGTAGAAAGCGTGCCCAACGAATCTCGGGCTTGTGTCGGTGAGCCTGAGCACGCCGCTGCGCTCGATCTCAGCGACGCCGTTTAGAGTGATTTTTGCGCCTGCGTTTTTGAAGCCGTGGAAAGTGAAGTCATCGTCAGCTCGGGAAAGATCGGAGCTTGAGAGGAGAAGGAGAAGGGTGGAGAGAAGTGCAGAAGCTAGCACCATCTGTGCAGAGAAAAGCGGAGTGGGAATTCAAGGTGAGATTTTTAGTGGCATCATTTGTTTTGGTGTTGGAAATGTTGAAGAGGTATGGGTTTGTTGATTCTTTTTACATGTGAAATGTCAGAGGATTGGGAGGAAAGAGGGTGGAAGGAAGAGAGGATTCGATTTCAGAGATGGAGAAATGTGGATGATGAGTTTCATGTGATGAAAAGAGCTGTGAAAATGTGAGAAGAAGAGATGAAATTGCATCTCAGTTCAATTTATTTGTGTGGAAGGCCCCACTTGAGGGATAGTGCCATTTTCAAACTTATAAAATTGTGTGGTTTATGTGCTATCGTTGTCATTGGACCATTACATATCAAAATACATATAAATACAGACTCATAGTTTATGCTTTTTGTGTATTTAAATACGGTGCATGTTACAATAGCTCTTAAAGTAACAATATACCACAATTCTTAGCTAATCATTTGTACATATGGATGAATAATCAGTTGCCATGCGGCAATTATAAAAAAGATGTTCAAAAGTAAATTTTCTCAGCCAGCAATATTCAATACAATATACGACAATTTTTTCCCGCCAACAATATCCAATACGCTAAACAGTGTTACGTTGCAGGTAGTAATATATAAAGGAGTCGTACTGTTATACTGTAGTAGTATATGATTATTCCAATTCTATTAATATATGGTTTTTTTTGCATAGTGTTTCATAAACAAAATGTGAGGAGTCGGTGCGATATAGACAATAAACTAGTTCTATTAATGTTAAGATAAAATATATTGGTAAATCCTTACAGTGGTATCAGAGGCCAAGTGTGCTCATGATATGTATGTGCGGTCTTGGTCTCGGTCTCATAGACTGATAGACTTCATTTGAGAGAAGGTTTATTAAGAATGTGTCCTTGGTTTGAGGGAAATTGCTGGAGTGCAAATTATTCCATATCGAAAATAAGTAAAATTGTAAGTAAACATATACATTTATATAGAGTTTGAACGTGCATCGACTAACCCTCTCAGTTAAATATGAAAATGTAGAAATTTCAACTAGTACTTCATACTCCCTCTTTTTTTAAAATAACAACTATTTCTATTTTGGATCGTTCCTTAAAAATAAAAATTTTAGAATTTTTCTATTTTAGGTCCATGTCTTACAATCCACTAACTCACCTTTGACTGCCTTTTCTCTTTCTATCTCTTATTTAATTCATTTTTATTTTCCTCACTCTTACTTAGCTAATTCTTCTCACTTATTTTACTAATTATGCATTAAAACACGTGCTGTTTCAAATGTTTATATTTTTTTAATACAGAGATAGTATTGAGAGCAGTTGAATAACTATTTTAAGCGCTATTCACTATGGATGATGAGCAATATGAAGGATTGAGGAATTAGTTGAATTGGATAATGTATGATGGTAATATAACTAACGGACTAAGTAAGTATATGCCCAAATAGAAAATTGAGAAACCTAAGAAAAAATATGTGAGCCCATTCAATAAAAATTTGTTACGTGTGCATGACACATTTGCATATTATTGACAATAATTTACTTGAGTTATAAGTTCACGTTGGACCCTTTCTTACCACGAGTTTTAAAAATAAAATATTGTTATTATATATGAAAATTATAGTTCTCTTCACAGGCAGATATTGTCACTATACATTGTAGTTTTTCCACTTTAGAGTACTTTAGTCGATATGATACACAGAAAGAGAAAACTGTACGTCTTGGCTACACTCGTAATAAGTGAATAATACTCCGTATTAAATACCTGGTTAACATATCTTTAATTATTTTTAAAATAATATGTATATTTTAAACCAATAGTAACTTTTAGTAAGACAATAATCGTGTTCGTAATAACCATTTTTATTCTTGAATTTTCTTTAGAAATAAACTGTACATGAAAAAGGTTGCCTATAAAAGATTCAATTTTTGCCCACCCCTCTCCATGACTTGGAGCAGACTTCAAAATCTGCTGAGTACTTCATTTTTAAAAGTTTTTAACTATAGTTAATTTTAGTACTCCCTCCGTTCTCATATGGGCGTTTTTCCATTTTCGTCCATTCCATAGTACTAATAGAGTCATTTTCTTTTTCAGTAAAAATCAACACATTTATCCACACTTACTTTACTCTCTCTTACTTTTTTTTCTCTCTTCATCTCTCTATCTTTTTCATTTTCCACTTTATTATCTCTTTACTTAACTCACCTAACACAATTTTTCTTAATCTTTGTGCCGAAAAGTTTTCTCCACTACTATGGAACGGATGTAGTAGTGTTTAACAAAAATCATCAGCCGCATTTTAATATTAATAAATTTATTGATATGATATAGTCCTAGTACTAATCTGAAAAGAAATAAAAAGTAATGAAAAACAAAAAAACCCTAGAATTTCTCCATTCTTAATTCTCCGTCACACTTACCTTCTCCCTCTCCAGCGTTCACGCCACTCTCTCTTCCCTTCAGCCCTCCTTCTCCATCCTCCATTGAAGAATATTGAAAAGCTTGAAGCTTCACATCCATTCCGAAAAACTGGTAAAATTTCATATACTATATGTCATTCCTCTTGTATGCTTAATTTGAACTGAAAGATTAAAGTAATTTGGGGTATTTCATAGTAATTTGGAGACTTCTCCAAATATTATGAGCTGGAACTGGAGTGGATTACGTGAAGCTTACAATTCACAAAGTCCAAATAGTTATGACCTATAACTAGTGATTGGCTGTTTGCAGAGCTCTTCTTCTCGTCTGCAACTGAATACTAAAAAGATAAAAATTTGGAACACTCTAGCTCAATTTTTGAAAAAAATCTAAATAAGTTAGTTTTTCACTCTTTTGCTAACACATCAAATTTTGTTTCTTCATTCACCAGAAAAAGATTTCCCGCCTGAATGGCAGCTAAATTTTTCCAAAACTTGTGTTTCATTTATTGATAGATTGATGGATTAGTGGAAATAATGTTTTAATAATCAATAGAGAACATTACCTTTTTCTTTTTGTATAAATAATGTGTCTGTTGTGTTGACGCCGCACTCTTGTCTTCTTTTTTCTTTAGCATAGCCGCTGCCCTCTGTTGCTCCCAACGCCGCCGCCGCCTCCCTTTTAGGGGCAGTCTGCCGCCGTCGCTCATATTTCGGTCGTTGCACTGCTGGAAACTGTGAAAAAGGTATGGTCTCAGGAGCTTGTTTACTAATTAATATCGTCTTTGCTTAGTTTAGGGTTGTGTAAGGTGTTTGGTGGATTTAATAGCAATTTTTTTTTTTTTTTTTTTGTTTCTTGTGATTATAGTTCCGGGACAGGAGCAATGGCTGCCGCTTTTGAAATTACAGCAGCCGGATTTGCACAGGTATGTTTGTTCACTTCAATATTACTCATAAGTTTTAGCTAAATTTACTTGTTTTTTTGACTGATTAGTTACAAGTGCATGTGTTTTATCTCGGCAGGGTGCATACAGGCAGAAATTGGTTTTGCCTAAACATTCCTTTAGGCAAGCAAACTGCTTACTCTGGGGAAGGTTTCCGGGAAAGCAGCCTCCTTCTGTTAGAATTTCCCGTGTGTCAAGGCAAGTGAAGGTCAAAGCAGTGATCTCAAGGGATGTAGACAATTCAGTGAGCGCAGAACTGGAAAAGGTTCAGAGGGTTGCTGCGAAGGTTGTGCATTTCTACCGAGTTCCTTTACTACAGGATAATGAGGCTGCTGAGCTTCTGAAATTGATTCAGACGAAAGTTTCGAACCAAATTGTAGGGCTGAAAACAGAGCAGTGTTATAATATTGGTGTAGAAGGAGATCTTCCCAGTGACAAGCATTCAGTTCTGAGATGGCTCTTGGGGGAAACCTATGAGCCTGAGAATTTGGGGACTCAGAGTTTTCTTGATGAAGAGACCAGAACAAATGCAAGTGCTGTTATTGTAGAAGTTGGCCCTCGGTTGTCTTTCACCACTGCATGGTCTTCCAACGCCGTTTCAATTTGCCGAGCTTGCGGTTTGACAGAAATAAGCAGATTGGAGAGATCAAGGAGATACTTGCTGTACCTCGCCCCTGGTGCTTCGTTGGTAGAGAGTCAGATTAATGAAGTTGCTGCATTGGTGCATGACAGAATGACGGAGTGTATTTATGATCAAAAGCTCACATCTTTTGAAAGAGGAGTGGCCCCTGAGGAAATCTGTTATATACCTGTGATGGAGAAGGGGCGGAAGGCATTGGAGGAAATAAATGAAGAAATGGGTTTGGCCTTTGATGAGCAAGATTTGCAGTATTACACCAAGCTCTTCATGGATGACATCAAGCGAAATCCGACGAATGTTGAGTTATTTGATATTGCTCAGTCTAACAGTGAACATAGCAGGCATTGGTTCTTTACTGGAAAGATTGTTATAGATGGGCAACCAGTGGATAGGACTCTTATGCAAATTGTTAAGAGCACTTTGAAAGCGAACCCGAACAATTCAGTTATTGGCTTCAAGGACAACTCCAGTGCAATCAGAGGGTTTCCTGTGAATCAGTTGCGGCCAATCCACCCAGGTTTGACATGCCCGCTGGACATGAGTGCTCGTGACCTTGATATCCTGTTTACTGCTGAGACCCACAACTTCCCATGTGCCGTGGCTCCTTACCCTGGTGCCGAGACAGGTGCTGGAGGCAGGATTAGAGATACGCATGCAACTGGGAGGGGCTCATATGTTGTGGCATCTACAGCTGGTTACTGTGTTGGGAATCTGAATATTGAAGGCTCATATGCTCCATGGGAGGATTCATCATTCACATATCCATCAAACTTGGCTTCCCCGCTGAAGATTCTCATTGATGCCAGTAATGGTGCTTCGGATTATGGTAACAAGTTTGGTGAACCATTGATTCAGGGTTATACCAGGACTTTTGGAATGAGGCTGCCAAATGGGGAAAGACGAGAATGGTTGAAGCCAATAATGTTCAGTGCAGGCATTGGGCAGATTGATCACAGCCACATCACCAAGGGGGAGCCTGAAATCGGTATGCTAGTTGTCAAGATTGGAGGGCCAGCCTACCGTATTGGAATGGGTGGTGGTGCTGCATCCAGCATGGTTAGTGGCCAAAATGATGCTGAGCTGGATTTCAATGCTGTGCAACGTGGAGATGCAGAGATGGCACAAAAGTTATATCGAGTTGTCCGTGCTTGTATTGAAATGGGAGAGGACAATCCTATCATTAGCATTCATGATCAGGGTGCCGGGGGAAATTGTAATGTCGTCAAAGAAATTATATATCCAAAGGGTGCTACCATCGATATCAGGGCAGTGGTAGTAGGTGATTACACTATGTCAGTTTTGGAGATATGGGGTGCTGAGTACCAGGAGCAAGATGCTATTTTGGTGAATCCTGAGAGCCGTGACCTTTTACAGTCTATATGTAAAAGAGAGAGAGTATCAATGGCAGTCCTTGGATCAATTAGTGGTGAAGGGCGGATCACCCTTGTGGATGGTTTAGCTATGGAAAAATGCAACTCAAATGGACTACCTTCTCCACCCCCTGCTGTGGATCTTGAGCTCGAGAAGGTGCTTGGTGACATGCCCCAGAAAACTTTTGAATTTCACCGAGTTGCTAATGCTCTCGAGCCACTTGATATTGCTCCAGGGATAGCTGTTATGGATTCTTTGAAAAGGGTATTAAGGCTTCCTTCTATTGCTTCAAAACGATTCCTGACTACCAAAGTTGATAGGTGTGTGACAGGCCTTGTTGCACAGCAGCAAACTGTGGGTCCACTTCAGATTACACTTTCTGACGTTGCAGTAATTTCTCAGAGCTATACTGGCATTACAGGAGGTGCTTGTTCAATTGGGGAGCAGCCAATCAAAGGTCTTCTTAATCCAGGAGCTATGGCAAGGCTAGCCGTTGGAGAAGCTTTGACAAATCTTGTTTGGGCTAAGGTCACTTCTCTCTCTGATGTGAAGGCGAGTGGCAATTGGATGTATGCAGCTAAGTTGGACGGTGAAGGGGCAGCCATGTATGATGCTGCCATAGCTCTTGAAGAAGCAATGATTGAACTTGGCATTGCTATTGATGGTGGAAAGGATAGTCTTTCTATGGCAGCCCGTTCATCTGAAGAAGTTGTTAAGGCTCCTGGAAATCTAGTTATCAGTACTTATGTCACTTGTCCAGACATAACTAAAACTGTGACACCAGATTTGAAGCTTGGTGATGATGGTCTTCTCCTCCACATTGATTTGGCAAAAGGAAAGCGGCGCCTCGGTGGGTCAGCTCTGGCACAAGTATATGGCCAAGTTGGGGATGAGTGCCCCGATCTTGATGATGTCCCTTACCTCAAAAGTGTGTTCAATGCAGTGCAAAACTTGATTGAGGAAGGCTTGATTTCGGCTGGTCATGATATCAGTGATGGAGGATTGCTAGTAAGTGTTCTTGAGATGGCATTTGCTGGGAACTGTGGCATTTACTTGGATTTGACTACTCCTGAGAGTTGTAGTGTATTTGAAACACTCTTCGCCGAAGAGCTTGGCGTCATAATTGAGGTCAGCAAAACAAGTGTAGGTGTGGTGACGGAAAAACTTGCGGGTGCTGGAGTATCTTCTGTGATCATTGGTGAAGTCACATCCTCACCCATAGTTGAGCTAAAGATTGATGGTATCTCTCAGTTGACTGAAAAAACGTCCGAGCTTCGGGACTTGTGGGAAGAAACCAGCTTCGAGTTAGAAAAATTGCAAAGATTGGCATCTTGTGTGGAACTTGAGAAAGAAGGCCTCAAAAGTCGCCATGAGCCTTCATGGCGTCTGTCCTTCACTCCATCATATACAGATGAGAAATACATGAATGCTACTTCAAAACCAAAGGTAGCTATCATTCGTGAAGAAGGGAGCAATGGTGACAGGGAAATGTCTGCTGCTTTCCATGCCTCAGGTTTTGAACCTTGGGATGTCACTATGTCTGACCTTCTTAATGGAGGCATCTCATTGAATGATTTCCGAGGTATTGCCTTTGTTGGAGGATTTAGCTACGCCGATGTACTAGATTCGGCAAAAGGTTGGGCAGCTTCTATAAGATTCAACAAGCCTCTACTTGCTCAATTTCAAGAATTCTATGAGCGGCCAGACACTTTCAGTTTAGGTGTTTGCAATGGGTGTCAGCTCATGGCACTTTTAGGGTGGGTTCCAGGGCCCAAAGTTGGAGGTGTTCTTGGGGAGAATGGGGATCCATCACAACCGAGGTTCATACACAATGAATCAGGACGGTTTGAATGTCGTTTCTCAAGTGTGAAGATTGAGAATTCACCAGCTTTGATGTTCAAAGGAATGGAGGGCAGTACATTAGGTGTATGGGCTGCTCATGGGGAGGGAAGAGCTTATTTCCCGGATGATGACATTTTTAACAGTGTACTTGAATCAAGCCTGGTCCCCGTGAAATATTGTGACGACAATGGGAAGCCCACGGAAGTGTATCCTTTCAACGTGAATGGTTCTCCTTTAGGCGTGGCAGCAATTTGTTCCCCAGATGGCAGGCATCTTGCAATGATGCCTCATCCAGAACGCTGCTTCTTGATGTGGCAGTATCCTTGGTATCCCAAGAGCTGGAACGTGGACAAGAAAGGCCCAAGCCCGTGGCTACGCATGTTCCAGAATGCCCGGGAGTGGTGTTCATGAGGTTAGTTGACTTCCTGTTCCTCAAATGATGGAATACTCATTTGCTGTATATACGATTTTGATTCAGTTTTTCATTGATTTGTTGACAGGTCTTTCGCTGGAAATGTTGCACCTGTGTTGAGACGATTATTTTGGAGCCGAATTCTGACTTAATGGAAGGTATGCAGTTGGCTAAATCGTCTCGTACTCTGTTTCTAAATGACCAATTACTTGAATGAATCTATGCATGAGATCTTTCTTTCTAGCTGCCTGAGAGATGTTGTAAGTGTGCTTCTTCTGTTTAGAAACATAGTTGTTTGAGTATTCATCTCTCTGTGCTATGAATGAAATGCGAATTCTGTGGTTTCAATATTCTTCCTGGAAGAATCGAGTTTACTCAAACACTTCCCTTGGGAAGGAAATCGAAAGAATTGAGTTTAATTGTCAGTACATTTGAATCTCAGGTAGTTTGTGAGCTTTTAAAGTAAGATGTTTGTACTGTTTAAGGTTATTTTAACAAAGTGTAAGGAGCCTCGAATTGATAGTCATGAAATTTCTCGTGTTCCCTCGTGTGATTCTGTTTTCCGTCTGTTTCTTATATTGCTGTCTGGGTTTGCTTTGGTCAAGAATTCACTCACGCAGTTATCCCCTTAATACTCGCTGTGCACTGATTCCTCCCTCCGATGTAGTTTTCCGTCTTTCAAAGATAGCTGAACTTGTGAATTTATAAGTTCTTATTATTTTCTACAGGAGGAGGAAATTTTGATGTGGAAGAACTTGGATGGAAGTACGTTTGTTTTTCAATATTTGAATGTATACACACTGAGTTTCTCCATTGTTACATGAAGGAGCTTTGAACAGTGAAATGTGTTTTTGTTAATTAATGGTGATCTTTTTTCTTCTATTTTATAGTATGATCTACGATGCTATTCTGCCTTTATTTTATGCTTTTTAGCTCCCAATTAAAATTATTTTCTTGCTTGAAATAAGCAAAATTCAAGGGGAATACTATTACTTTATTTGGGGGAAATACTGTCTTACTATTTATTATATAAATTCTTTGATACTGCTTCTGTTATTAAGCATATCTTTAACAAAATTGGGAGCTGTCTACTTCAGCGAACCTCTTTTTTTAATCTTGTTGAGTTTGTGCCATTTGTTTGGTTATTTGTAATTGATACAGCAGTACAGCTATGAGAATACTAGTTTGAGTAAATATACCAATAATATATGTTTCTTAAGAAAATAAATTTGCGTTTCTCATAGTAAAATGTAGAGAAATGTGTATTGTCAAATTATGCATATAGTTGTTCTTAAACCAAAAGAATCTATCTAAATTAATTGGGGGGACACAATAAAATATTCTCCATTTAAATGCTGGATTAAATTATACTTATATAAATACATTATTCCATTTAAGTGCTCTAATGAAAATTAGAGATCCACATATAAGATTAAATATTAATTTTCCCTATAAAAAAAAATTCAAGAGATTACTATTACAACATTTTGTGAAAACTTATAAGCATACTTAGAGCTAATGAGCTCCTCAAACTTGTTTGTTACTTAATAAAAAGACCAGAAGATTTTATTTTATATGCTCGATGGAATTATTTTTTGTTTTATGATATGGAATATTTTCCCCATCCATAATTTAATGATCCATTTTCAATTTAACACAGGTTTTAAGAATTATTTTACTTTATAAATAAAATCGGGTAAAAAAAAAATAGTGGAAACGTGAATATCAGTTTTATATAAAAATATTTGCGTAACAACTTTCAAATTCACCTATAAATTAGTACTAGTACTAAACTATATGGCTTAATTTTGATTGTAAAATCAGAATAAGTGAATAGTTTGATTATAAAATCACAATAAAATTTCGATAATTTGCAAGATTTTATGAATTTAGCGGTAAATTACTTAGTAGTTTGAGAGTTTGACCATAATTTTGCGGAGTAAAAGGAAAAAAAATAAAGATTAAGAGAATGAGAAAGCATTCAACAATGGCAATAATTTGGCTAAAGCGACCTAATTATATTTATATTAAGACGTAATTATATGAGAATGAATTTATTCATGCATAATATAAAATCTCGAAATTGAATATCGATTTGCCACAGAAATCAAATCAGAAATCGCGAAGCTCCGGCGGCATTGATGCCAGAGCGCCGCTTCTCTCACTTCACTTCCTCCTCACTCTTCCTCTTTCCAATTTCCAATCCACACATAATTAGCCGCATTTCCTTGTTGATATACTAACTCTCACTCTCTCTCACACACTCACACCGACACAATTTCACACAGCTTTGGGATCTAGCGATTTCCTCACAATGAAGGGGATTACTGCCAGCGGCGGCGGCGGAATTTCCGATCTCTGCAAATCCGCCGCGCTGATCCGAATCTCAGGGTTTCTACTCATTTCAGTCGTTTTCTTCTACGTAGGCAAGCATTTCTCCGACGGCTCAGCGCAGCAGCTCCTTTTCTTCACCCCTCAGCAGGATTCAGGCTCCGCCGCGGTTGGACTCTCTCCCAACCTCGGCAAAGCCTTCGATGTCTCTTCAGTTGTGAATGAAACCGCCTCATCATCGCCGCCGACGGAGAATAGCCAGATTGAGCCGCAGCAAGCGGCCGCGGATCCTCCTCCGCCTCCGCCGGCGGTGGAGAAGATGGGGGTGGTGGATGAGAATGGTAAGATGACGGATGATTTTGAGGTGGGGGAGTATGACCCGGAATTGGTGGAGAATTGGTCGAAGAAGAATGAGAGTGAGGGTTTGGAGAGCGATGGGAAAGGGGATGAGGTTAGGGTTAGGGTGAAGAAGTTCCCGCTGTGTGCGGCGAGTATGAGGGAGTATATACCTTGTTTGGACAATGAGGAGGCGATTAAGCAGCTGGATTCGACGGAGAAAGGGGAGAGATTTGAGCGGCATTGCCCTGAAGAGGGGAAGGGCTTGAATTGTATTGTCCCTGCTCCTAAAGGCTACAGAACTCCAATCCCATGGCCCAGAAGCCGTGATGAGGTAACATTTTCCGTTGCTTGAATCAGCTGTTTCGGTTTATAGCATCAGATTTTGATATTTTGGTGTTGGCTTTTGGGTAATGGCATTGTCATCATGTTTTTGAAGTTAAGCTAACCATAGTTATATGATTGGGTTGTAATTCTGTTGTGAAAGCGTGATTCTTGATCAGTTTTATCAAGCTCCTATTTCTTTTGCCTTTTACGATTGGTTGGGCGGAGTTGGCATTGGCGAGTTCATGTTAGAGCATGTCAAAAGTTTACAAGTTTGAAACACAGTCATGAACATTTGGTGGATCATATATTGGTGTATATTATGCAGGTTTGGTTTAGCAATGTTCCACATGCTCGTTTAGCTGAGGATAAAGGAGGCCAGAATTGGATCGCCATTGACAAGGACAAATTCAAGTTTCCTGGAGGTGGGACGCAGTTCATTCACGGAGCTGATCAATATTTGGATCAATTCGAAAAGGTTTCTGTTGTTACCGTCTTTAAATGTAGCTTTTGAATTAAAAGGGAATATGTGGTGCGTTTTGGTATCTTACGTGAGACTAAAACTGTGTAGATGCTCCCTGAAATTGCATTTGGTCGACATACTCGGGTTGCTCTGGATGTTGGTTGTGGTGTTGCGAGCTTTGGTGCTTATTTACTCTCACGGAATGTTCTCACCCTCTCTGTGGCCCCAAAAGATGTTCATGAGAACCAGATACAATTTGCACTTGAACGTGGAGTGCCAGCAATGGTTGCAGCATTTGCAACAAGGCGCTTGCTTTATCCAAGTCAAGCATTTGATCTGATACACTGTTCAAGGTGTAGAATCAACTGGACTCGGGATGGTATGATTTTATATCTAAAAAACTATGCCGTTGCTTTAATTAACTCTTTTCAAGTTCTCATCTTTACATATTTGAATTGCAAAAGGTGTTTATGAGTTTTCAAATTATAAAATCTAATTTTAGGAACTCCACAGGAAAGTTATGTATATTGTCCATGAAATCTGAAAATTTTGTAGTAATTTATTTTGATTTCATGTGAATAATTAACAGTCCTAATGGTGAAAAGTGTTAAGTTTGGGCCTCTGGTGAATTATTTGTGATACTTTCTTTAGCACTACACTACTTAAAAACTTGATGTTGCACTTGTACTACTACATCTACTTATCTATATCAGACATTTGTCTTTCTAAATATTTACTTTTATTTGATTAGTCTGTGAAAATCAGAACTTTCTCTGATAGATGACCCTTGCTAAATCATGGTTACCTTCTCTTGCGTTATGCCGCTCTATAGATGGGATTCTGCTACTTGAGATCAATAGAATGCTCCGAGCAGGTGGTTATTTTGCTTGGGCCGCACAACCCGTTTATAAACATGAAGCAGCCCTTGAAGAACAATGGGAAGGTAATTTCTTTTAAATAAGCTTAGAACACTTGGTTTCCAAATATTTTGCTTAAATAGTGTTTTGTTTCTTGTAACTGTGGTTGATTACTAAGAGTGTTGGAGAGAGGCTCTGCAGTTCATTTTATAATGTTCTGGCCACCTAAATATAAGCAAGACCTCTGGAAACAATTTATTAAGTAATTAAAATTTGTCTTTTGTTACTTTCAGAGATGGTTAATCTTACAACTCGACTTTGTTGGACACTTGTGAAGAAGGAGGGTTACATTGCCATATGGCAGAAACCATTAAATAACAGCTGCTATTTGAGCCGTGAAGAAGGAACACTGCCACCATTGTGTGCTCCCGATGATGATCCCGATAAAGTTTGGTAGGCGTCTTCTTTAGTCGATTTTTTTTATTTTTTTTGTACACATCTGTCCAAGAAATTTTATCATCCGACAACGGTCAATGTAACTGACTGTTATAGGTTCACATGTTATGCTGGTTATATCGATAGCTTAATCATGTGATGCATTTCTGAGTAGTTTGCTGATTTAATGGAGCATGTTGAGATCATGCTGTATTTTTAGTAGTTTCACAGTCTGATTGAGTAGCTGATGTGTGAATATTGATATGAGTTACGAAAATGGGAGTGCACATGGTTTCATCTTGATGTGAAGCCACTAGTGAGAAGCATCATATTTCTGTTATTTGTCTATGTGAAATCAAGTGACTGAAATTTGCAGCAATTAGATGAAGAAAGGCTGATGTTCTTGAGATTCGATTGTTAGTTACACCACAAGGTCCACTTCAGACATTGCAATACGATTACAAATTATGTTTTACTTATTTGAGCATTTACTAGTTAGATGTGGTTGATAGTAATATACTAGTACTAATTTGCTTTTTAGAAGAGCTGTAAGGGGAATTTATCTTTGGATCTCAAGAGTTTTCCTTCTAAATATCATTGTAGGTACGTTGATTTGAAGGCATGCATATCACGTTTACCTGAGGAAGGATATGGGTCAAACATCACAGCCTGGCCGGAACGCTTACAGACTCCTCCGGACAGGCTTCAGAGCGTACAAATTGATGCTTATATATCCAGGAAAGAACTTTTCAGGGCAGAATCAAGATATTGGAAAGAAATAATTCAGGGTTATGTACGCGCTTTGCATTGGGGCAAGTTCAAACTTAGGAATGTACTAGACATGAGGGCCGGCTTTGGAGGGTGAGTTTTATGCACTTGTATTTTCTAGCTATTTGTTTTGTGGTGCTGTTTCTGACTTGATAACTAGAATACTGAAGTAGCAATGTATATATTGTGATGTCCATTATAAAATCCAACACAAAGCTAATTCCTCTCTTTAATGTAGTTTCGCAGCAGCACTGATTGAAAACAAACTGGATTGCTGGGTGCTCAATGTTATTCCTGTTAGTGGACCTAATACATTGCCCGTCATATATGACCGTGGTCTTATTGGAGTTATGCATGACTGGTATGAACTCAACAATGTTATCTTAACACATGATATGCCTATAAATGCAAATTTTCTGAGGAATGGATGGATTGTTGTATCTAGAAGCTTCTTGTATCTTGTGTACACCGGAAAAAACAATGCATGACCAAAACACAACTTTTCAGGTGCGAACCATTTGACACATACCCAAGAACCTACGACTTAATTCACGCTGCTGGACTTTTCTCAGTTGAACGAAAAAGGTACTCCTTCACACTTCTGCTTTAGTTATGATACTAATATTCTTCTGGCTGCTCAAGTGGGTGGTTCTTTCTTGATTTAGAATCGTAGGTTTTCGTAGAGAACGGGACTTTAGCTAGACACTTAATTTCCTTTAGCTTGTCACATGAGTTTTTGTGGTTCTTTTGAGCAGATGCAATGTCTCAACCATCATGCTAGAGATGGACCGAATTCTGAGGCCTGGTGGGCACGTGTACATTCGCGATTCCCTCGGTATTATGGATGAACTTCAAGAGACTGGAAAAGCTCTGGGTTGGCACGTATCGATGAGGGACACCTCCGAAGGACCTCATGCCAGTTATAGGATCTTGACATGTGATAAGCGCCTCCTACGCGCCTGAGGAAGCAGGGCATCATAGGTAGTGGTTGTACATTCCGGGACCGGTCCACGGCCGCAGTAACTAAAGGTATCGTCTGCAAAGAAGTTACTCTGCGAGCATCAAGGAATGGTATAAGCGGTTGCTTTTTTCTTCAGAATCAGTAATATTGCAATATGCATAGCTCAACTCCTTTGTAACATATAGCTAAAAAGTCTGTGGTTTCATTTTTCCTTTTTTTATTTTTTAAATTTAATTTGTTGCTGTTATTTGGTTCTTGTATTCCCTTAACTTTAATTATTATCACTCCAATTAGTGTTTCAAAGTAATTATGGGCGCATTAAATATAAAATTTTTGTTTATCTTTATGTCTATTGTTAGAAATTTCATTTAATAAGGTGTACATTTTGTCTAGATTTGTCGCACCTAATGATATATTTTCGGCCATTTTATTTTGGAAAAAAACCGAAGTTTTCCTAATCCTTTTAATGTACTGAACATGATTAATTCATAGTTCATAATACGATAAAAATGAAAGTTAGTAGTAGTAATCATTTAAATATTATAGTAAGTGTTAGTGGGCCAAGTTGTATTGATTGATCATTATTCGAAGGCCCATATAGCTACGTTGAGGCTATTGGGCCATTCACATTGGCCCATGCAGCTCTTGTATTTTGATTATTGGATTGTAAGTTGTGTTTAGAATTGAATTGTGTTTTAGTTGCAATGTTACGAAAGTGAAATATTGTGTATTTCAGTTTCAATTTTTGTTTCATGAATAAAAAAAATGACTAAGACGTGAAATGATAATTTTTTAATTTATACCATACGTTATCCAACTCAATATTAATTTCTACTTTCTTCGTTTTTGAAAATTATAAACATTAGTTATGTACGAGTTTTAATGCATAATTGATCAAGTAAAAGAGATAAGAGAAATAATAATGTAAATAGTGTTAATGGAGAGTAAGGTTTACATTATCAATAGTGTAGTTGGAGTCCCAAAATTTAAAAGTTTATACTATATTTTAGGGACTGACTAAAATAGAAATAACTCATTCTTTTAAGGGATGGAGGGAGTATTTATTTTGAGTTCGGTGCGCATGAAGTGGTGTATGTATTGTGTTTTGTGTGCGCCTGCGTGTAGTGTGTGCCGTTTGTGTATTATATTTGTGTTGTATGGTGTATAAATATGTTACTAGTACTATAACTTAATAGGTTTGAAAGAGTACTAATTTAAAATTATTTTAAAATTATTTTCAATTCAATATATTTAAATTATAGAGTGCATGAAGTTGGCCGTTAAATTAAGAAATTCAAAGGGAGTTGTGAGGTAGGTTCATCTTACCAATCCAATTACGTGTATTGACGCCACGTGTTGGCGACTTCTTTTTGAATCAGCATCCATTTCATTTGTTCTTGATTAAGTCTTTTTTACACGTGTCAATGTCAAATAATATTCATTTAAAGATTGAAAGCCAACCAAAAATATCTCCTCGACTTGGAAATTCTATTTTAATAGCTAGGTAGAGGATTAATCATTTTTTATGTTCACATAAATTGTGAGTTATTTTAACTACAATCCCTATCAAGATTGCATTATAGGGATATCGATTGATGTCAAAAATTCGGATTGACTTCAATAAATTAAAAACTAGAGGATTCTGATTGAATTGGTGAAGCATCAAATACTCTCGTGCTATAAATATAGAATGATAAAAAATATATATATAATAATTTTTTTTTCTACTTTCTAACTTAGTTGTCTGTATGGATTAACCGACAATCCAAAAATTTATAGTTAGAGATTGATAATTTTAATATGAAAAAAAAAATCAACCTGGATAGCTCGATAGCCAAGCGAATTGGTCCAAATCCGAGTGATTTGAGTCGATTAATCTCACTTTAAAGCATAAGAATAATCACTTCTAACACTCTGATTGTTCCACTTAAAAAAAACGTTTCACTTCATTGTATTTTAGTTTATATTTACAATGACTTAAAACTAATAAAGTGCTTGAAAAAAGTTTTATTGTTGAGTCTTTATACAATAAAAACCTAAAATCAATACACTTGGCTATTGTTTCGAGTCATGAATAAAGAAACTTTATAATTGTATAAATTGTCATACGTATTTAGGTACAACCACATATCTCCTCAAATCCAATCAAGCAATTCTATTATAAGAGAGATGAAATTAAAAATCACGTGATCAAACTCGTATTAAAAAAAGGAAGTTGGACTTCTATTTTTTCTTTTTCTTTTTCCATTATATAATGATTAAAATATCCGAATTAGGAAATATTCAAATCTTCTAATCCAAAATTAGGCGTCGCGATCCGTAACAGCTAAGGAGAGCGACAGGGGCAATCTCGTCACTATGGAACACGGCGACGTGGCGCGATGAGAGAGGTCGCAATCGCGGTGCACCAAATAGCTAAAGATGAGGGCGCACCCACCTAATGACCTATGTTGGTTGTTCTAGTTTTGATGATTATGAGTTGTCGCTGCCAGCTAAAGTTGGAGAAATGGATTTCGTATCAAAATGGGTCCCAAATATATTTTTATACGTCTCTTTGTCAACCCAAGCATCAACCGCATTTCCACGTTAGAGCATCCGCAACGCGCCACGTGGTGCACGATCGCCGCCTAAGTAGACGGCGGAGCACGCCGTGCTTATGTGCACTGGCGTGTAAATTCTCATAGGTGCCCTCAAGTGTTGGCGGAGCACGCCGTGCTTGTGTGCACTGGCGTGTAAATTCTCATAAGTGCCCTCAGGTGTTGACGTACGCCTGAAACATGTGAGTTTCTACAAAAGTAAAAGAGCATCATCAATGCACAGTGGGAGGGCATTTTTTGATGGGACGAGGCTACAAGGAGGATCCGTTGCGAGTGGCGGGAGCATGATGTGACGAGCGGGCGGTGCATGACGTATCGAAAGAGGGCGAACTGGGTCGCCACTTGCCTTCACCTTCTCGTCCAATTTGTGGTTGCCATTCACGTTACATGCGAGTTGCCAAAATATTTTGGCTGTGTTTTTCTTTAATAATATTTTTTTCGTTCATTTGTAGCAGAGACATTTTTTTGAGCTTGAAAATTAAGAAAATTGAATTAATTGGATTAAATATAGAGAAAATAAAATGGAAATAGAGTTCATTTGTAGTAGAGATATTTCTTTTGAGCTTGAAAATTAAAAAAATTGAGTTAATTGGATTAAATAGAGAGAAAATAAAATGGAAATAGAATAAAGTGGAGAGGTTAAGAGATATACTCCCCCCGTCCGCGAATGGAAGTCATGTTTTTCCATTTTAGTCCGTCCGCGAATAGGAGTCCCGGTTCACTTTTATCATAAATGGTAATATGGTCTTACCTTCTTCTAACTCATTTCACTCATATATTTCATTTAAAATTAATATATATACAAGTGAGACCCCCATTCCACGGACTTTTTTCACCCACTTTTCTAACATTTCTTAAATCCCGTGCCGCCAAGAAATGAGACTCCTAATGGCGAACGGATGAAATAATAAAGTAAGAGAAATGAGATGTGTTACTTTTGCCAAAAAAATGACTCAATTGGAGTAAGACAATCCAAAAATGAATTGACTCAGTTACAGTGGGAATATTTTGTAAAATCAAATTTTTTTATTCCATTTATTAAAAATTAAACTAATTTAATTATAAAATTTATTTAAATCGAATTTTATACATAAGGACTTGATTTAATCACGGCGAGATGCAGTGCAAATGCATGTCCCGCATGCGTACGATATAAGGTTTTGATATTTTTATTATTGTGTACCACATGCAATTCTAAAAATTGAAAATAAATATATATTCTCTATTAATAATACTCATTATGTCCAACAGAAATAGGACCAAGGTTATTCTCATGTAGGTTTACAAATGAAAAATAATTTTGGTAGAAACTTATACTTTCTTGTATGTCTTTTCTTTTCTTAATGAAAGCACAGTTTTATTAATTGGTCACATATTATGATGTAAAAGTTCACTAATCGGAAAACATCATACTCCCTCCGTCCCAAGATAAGTGAACTAAAACTTTTCAGCACGGAATTTAAGAAATGAAATTTTATTAGTAAAATAGAAAGTGAATTATAAGTAAGAGCATCCAATAAGAATAGGTCAGCCATAGGCCAGCCACTCTCTCTCCCTGCCATGTCAGCAGCACTAAAATTCCACCTGCCACGTCAGCATTTACTCAAATAGGCCAGCCGCAATAAAAATAATTCAAAAACAACTACATTTACGGAATTAAATTTACGATTAAATTACGGAATGAAATTTACGAGACGTATACAGGAAAAATCATTCATTTCATTAAAATAAAACCCCACGGAGAAGAGGTTTCTCTACTCGATGCTCGAGAACATGCGGGTGGATTTGGATACCTCGAGGGCACTGGTGGGGGGTTCAGACGCGGGCTCAGATACCCCGCGTGGCGGCGGCGAGGATGGCGGCGGCAACGACGAGGAGTAGAGAGTGGCGGGGCTCGTGTGTGGAAGCCTTTTTTTATTTTCGCCGCCGCCACGTGGGGTATCTGAGCCCGCGTCTGAACCCCCCACCAGTGCCCTCGAGGTATCCAAATCCACCCGCATGTTCTCGAGCATCGAGTAGAGAAACCTCTTCTCCGTGGGGTCGGTTGCGGCCTTCCACTCTTGGAAGACCGCGAACATCCGTTCCTCCGTTTTTGCACGCGAGAGTAAGGTGTACGCGCGTGGGGGGCGAGTGCCGAGATGACCTCCTGGGGCGATAGGGGGGATCCTCTCCTCGCTGCCCGTTGCGCCCGCCTTTGGCCAACCGGGCGAGGGCGACGAATAGAGGATGGAGGGGACGGAAACTCCTCGGCATCCGGGGGGAGGTCGTGGGATCCGCCGCTGCTGCCGCCGTAGTCGCCGGAATAGTTCAGCCTCTGCTTCTTCGGCCACCCAGCGTCGCACCCCGCCCGAACTTCTCGGAGTCCTTCAGCAACACATAGCATTCCCGTAAGGTGAACTCCTTATACTTCCCCGGCAAGGGGAACTGACTCTCCGCTATCCTCCGGGCGTCCTCCTCATTCTGCCCACTAGTCAGCATGCGGAGGGCGTTGGCGTACAACCCCGAAAATCGGCCGATCGCGGCCCTGATCGTTCCCACCCCTTCCGGCACTTCTCCCCGCTGTAGTCCTTCCCGTGTGGGCAGTTCCTCCTGTAGGCTGCTCTAATCTTCGCCCACATGTTGACGACCCGCCGGTTGTTCGCAACCACCGGATCGTCGCAAACCGAAAACCATCCCTTGGCCACGCCGGCGTACTCATCCTCCGTCCACTTCCTCCGCGTGGGAGTGTCGTCAACAGCGGGCTGCGACGACTCGCCGACCACCTTGCCCTTCCCCTTGGCCTTCTTCTTCTTCGGCGCAGCCCGACCCATTGGAACGGGAGTGTTCGGCTCCCCGAGATCGATCTCCATCTCATGCAATGACAAAAGGTCATCGCCAGTGAACTGTGTCTCCACTTGGGTCGACGTGTGAGATGAAGCCGTCAAAAAATCAAGAGAGGGACGATAGACCGTGCCCCCCCCGGTGGCCCCTGCATCCCGGGCTGCATCCCTCCCTGCCACAATGGCGGCCGATCGGTGGCCGATCGCTGGTCGATCGGCACGCCACAATGGCGGCCATTGCATCGGCCAGCGCCCTCAAATCGGCTAGCCCACGCCGATTTTCTCGCCGATTCTTAGTTGGCCGGTTGCAATAGTTCGGCTAGCCAACCGGCTAGCGACGCGAATCGGCTAGCCGCTATTGTGGATGCTCTAAGAGAGTTAATAAAGTAGATAGAAAAAGTAAGAGAAAGAATGCCAAATAAGTAAATGACTCATTTATTTTGGGACGCCCCAAAAAAAGAATGTGAATTGCTTATTTTGGGACGAACGGAATAGAAAAATCTAATCATTTGGATATTTATCACTAAAATGTGCATTCTTGTTGACCTAACAAAATTAAATACTAACAGTTGGGTGTTATTTTGGATGGTTGTTAATATAGGGCGATAGATATTTAAAATCACTCTTATACTACTACGTAATTAGCTATTTTTGACCGAGCTACTACTCACATTATTGCACTTCTCTGAAATGATATTTTATACTTAACGGCTAATATCATACTATTATACTATGTTTAAATTGTTGAATACATTTAATAAACATAATTTTAGTTCCGTAAATCAGAAATTACTTTCTAATCAAACATATATATAATCATGAATCATCCATAATAGTAGTGCTTAACTTCTCCGATACTTAAATAAGTTTGACATAATTCGACTACAAAACAGTACTCCCTCTGTTTCCCTCCGTTCACTCGTAGTTGAGTCATTTTTCCATTTTAAGAAGTTCTCTCATAGTAGTTGAGTCATTTTTCCATTTTAAGAAGTTCTCTCATAGTAGTTGAGTCATTTCTATATATAGTAGTAACATTTTCATCTTTCTTATTTTACTCTCTTTCACTTTATTTTCTCTACCTATTCTTTTTTTTACTCTATTCTCTCTACCTTTTTTATCTTTCTTATTTTTTTATCAATTTATTTAACACATTCAATATTTCTTTCTTAAACTACGTATCGAAAAGTTTCATCTCAACTATAAAGGAACAAAGGGAGTAATATGCAGAAGTAATTATCATCGATCATACGTGAAATATTTGTGCTGCCCTACTTAGATCGTCTGGAACCTAAAACTTTGGAGGCAATTATTTAAAAGGCTTCAGATAGAAGATTATAAATTATCAGCTCGCCTGCTCGCCTATGTGTATTTTAATTTTTAATTTAAATTTCTTCATAGTTTTTTTTCATACATAATTAAAAAATCATAATCAATATAATAACAATAGGGACTGTTTGGTGGAGTATAATTTCAAATATCCAACCAATATATCATACCATCCACCATAATCCCAAATCAATCCACAATTCAACAATCCACCACATTTTAGATTAATCGGGGAAGAAATGGTGAGGAAGAGAGAAGGGATGATGCGACTAGGGTTTAGCCGATCGTCACCACCATGTTTCAGATTGATCGAGGAAGAAAGATACTCCAAAAAGTGTGAAATCACGTACAACTGGAGTGAGATAAATTTTACTATTCCAAACTTCCTTTCAAAATAATCACGTCCATCATATTTATAGTCATATTAACACTGTTGGGCTGAGATTAACACACTAATCCGGACCTAATACACCCTAAATGAAATAAACAATGAATCGCTTAGCTGTTTTGTCGCCATCAATTGATTAGGAATGAATATATTTTGGTTGTTGCCTAACTAAAAGTTGGACTATCGTACAACGCTTTTCTATTAAATAATGACAAAGTAATAATATTATTTTTTTCCGACACCTCGACTTTGAGCTTCTACTAAACAATATTACAAAGTTGATTAAACATGGGAAGCTAAGGCTGATTAATAAATTAAGACACAAAATGGTCGGTATTGTTTGATTAACACGTGGCATCACTACTAACCCACCATTAGATGCATCTTTTCTTGCTAATTTATTTAGGATGGGGAGATTTGGCCTCATTGTGCAGCGATTTTGACTAATTAGTTTATTGTCGAAAGTTTGTGATTGTTGGGCTAATGCTATTGGTTGATTTTAATACTCCTAATTTGTCTCTTGCATTATTTATCATTATATTATGGAGTAGTTTTTTCCTTAACTAGTTGAAAAGTTTAGTAAAATGGGTGCTTCTATTTCAGGATTTGGAGTATAATGATAAGAAAAATAACTGTAATAGGAATATAATAATATGCTAACTAATTTTAAAGTGCTACGTGCTGTCACGTGGCATGAAAAATACAATATTGTATACAGAAAAATGCAATACAAATTTGTAGAAGCTATAAATGAATTTCGGCATATTGTATTTTTTTTATATGCAAATTGCATTTTTTATTATTGAGTTTTGCATTTTAGATATTGACTGTTTAATTTGTATTTTATATCTAGACGGATTGCATTTATATATATGAAAATGCAAAACTTAACAATATAAAATGCAATTTATGTGAAAATGCAAAACTTAACAATATAAAATGCAATTTGCCTATAACTAAAATGCAATATGCGGAAATGCATGTACAACTTGACAAATGTGTGTTGCATTTTTTGTTATACAATATTGCATTTTTCGTGCCACATGGCAGTATATGATTAAATATATGTTAACATTTTAATTAAGGATGCGTCCTAGTGCTCACCTATTCTAATATATTAAAAGAATAAAGATGTTTTTATACGGTATCATCCATAAAATAATAATTTCATGAATTTTAATTTGAATTAATTAGAATAAATGATCTTATTGACTTTTTAAACCTCTATATGATTACAACTTTATGTTTATTTCAAATAGATAAGAAAATTATTCAATGAGAGATGATAATTTGACTCAAGTATAATAATTATGAAAATTTGCATAAATTATACTCCCCTCGTTCCCAGTGGCCGATCCAAGAATTTTTATTCATAGGTACGAGTCATATGATAAATCATTATATAACAGAAGCGGGGTGGTGCGGTGCGGTGCGTCAGCGGCTTAGCGGTGCCTGCCGGTGAGAGGATTTATTCCAACAGAAGCTAATTGGGAATGGGCGGCTAAGCGGCTAGGTTTTTGGAATTTTAGTTAGAATTAAATTGATTTTTTAGCTTTTATTAACTCCTTTCATAGCTGAATAGGAGTAGTCGAATATGAGTAGGTAGGGGTGGCGAAACGGGTACCCGCGGGTATCCGCACCGGAATTTGCGGGTACCCACACCCGATTTCAGCCACATACCTTGTCCCGATACCCGAGTCATGTATCTCGCACTTAACGCAGAGAGTACCCGACCCGAAACTGCCATTTTTTGTATGTACTACGAATGTTGTGGTACAACGAATATATGTATAAGTGTGTTTGCTGTGAATCCAAGCGCCCAACTGCTATAGATCAACAAACTACAAACGCATATGTATGTATGTATGTGTCATGTGTGTGCTTCTAAAATCTAAAATGAATCCTAATTTACAAAATTATCGAGTATTGCGGGTGTATCAGGTATACCCGATGCCCGCAATTCTAAGATTATACTACCCGCACCCGCCCTGATACCCGCTTTTATCGGTATCGGGAATTACCTGCTACCCGTTTCGCCACCCTAGAAATAGGGGTACATTTTAATATAAAATTAAAATTATATATATATATATATAAATATATATATATATATATATATATATATACACATAATAGTACTAAATAAAAAAAAATGGGGGGTCATTCGAACCCTCTTGTTACGACCTCCATCCGCCACTGCTCGTTCCACAATAAGAATCTCGTTTTGCCATTTTGGTGCATCATAAAATAAGAGTAAGATTTCACCTTTACTATAAAGGGTAAGTAGGTCACATATTCTATTAACTTATTTTACTCACATTTTATTATAAAACTAGTATATAAGTGGACCTTATATTCCACTAATTTATTCAATCTACTTTCTTGCCATTTTTCAAAACTCAGCCTATAATCAAATATGACTTCAATTGCAGGAGGGAGGGAGTAGTATTTACTAAATCATTAACAAATGAATTGATTTTATTCGAATTAAATTATGACAAATTAAAATATGGTTGAATAACATCAATTGTAATGAGTCTCTATATCTTTTATACAGGTCTTAGTCACTAAAAAAATTATTCCAAACAGGAACTTTGTGAGCAATCGACTAAATGTGAAACTAAAATCATGATTATAAATCTAGAAATTCACATTGAGTGTTCGATTTCCATTTACACCAACACATTTTGTTTATTTGCTTGGTGAAGACAACTTATGTCGGAATTATTGTGATTTGACATAATAATTCATGATTTTATCCACACGCAATATTCACATCCAAGTTGATATCCATTTAACATTTAATCAATGCAATATCGAAATAATAATTCCATGAAGATAGATCTCTACGAAATATACTAGTATTTGTATCAATCCTCTATTAAATAGATTTAAACTTAGTACATGAATGCCTTCGTTTTCAAATAATTATATGCTGTCAAGAATTTAATAGGAAAATGATACGTTTAATTCTAAAAAATATCTTCTGTTTTTCTTCACAAATCCAAATCCGAATAAAAATCCCGAAGAATCATACGACTATAATACTTTATACATTTCCCAGCTGTCATGCTCAATACTAGGAAAACAAGCACATTATTAAAAATTATCTAGTCACAACTTGAATAAGATGCAGTAAAATATTACAGTATCATTTCGAGAAAAGCTGAATTTGATCAGCTGGATCATTACATTCTTGAAACAACTCAAATAAAATAGCTATTTACTAAAAACTAATCCTTGAAAATCATATATTAATATCATAATATTCCATATAATAACGCCCTTTGATTATCATTATACCACGTATACAGCAACGTCACCTACTTATATGCCACTAGCTTCATCCAATGGGAGATGAAATTACGAAAAAGCCCATCGCCATTATTTTTCAACAGCTTTTCCTCAAGTCCACCACCACCACGCTCACGTTATCAGTGCTGTGGCGGGCCAGGGCCAGTTTCGTCAACAGAATTGACGCGTCGGAGCAGCCTTTATCGGAGCTCTCCCCCGCCGCCGTAACGGTCATATCGCTCCCCGGCGACCTCGGCGGCGACGGCGGCTTCCGCGACTGCAGGCACATACGCGCCACCCCGCACGCCGTCTCGTTCGACACCACATCCCACAGCCCGTCGCTCGCCAGAATCAGGCACTCGTCCTCCGCCGTCCTCTCCGTGATCGTCACCTCCGGCTCCGATATCACGAACGGCTTCAGATAATTATCACCTGAACACAAAATCAAAGCGAATTAACGGATTTATTCGAGATTAATTATCCGATTTGAGTAATTAGGGTTTGATGTTGTGTGTTTTAGTACCTATTGCGCGAGACATGGCTAAAACTCCGAGAACTCGAGGTCCATCCCAGAAAATGACGCGGCCGCCGGCTTCCTGGATCCGGTTGAGTTCATCTGGCCGATCCGGCTGAAAGAGAAGTAATTACAGAAATTAGTTACGAATTTGATTAATTGAGTGTATTGAATTTAGATTTGGGGATAATCGAACCTTATGATCGACGGAGAGAGGAATCGCGACGCCGTTGCGGCAGAGCACGGCGCGGGAGTCGCCGCAGTTCGAAACGACGATCTTATCCGGAGTGACGACGGCGACCACGGCGGTGGATCCGACGGCGTCGCACTGCGGAGTCTGGAGCTCGCAGCGGCAGGCGGAGGCGCAGCAGGCGCCGTCTCGTCCGCTGCTGCAGCTACCGACTTCCTTGTCCATTTTTAAGAAGCTTTCGCTCATGGTTCGCTCCCACGACGACGAGCCTGCGGCCTCGAGCTCCTCCTTCACGATCTCGTGCATCCGATCTCGGCACGTTGTGGCCACCTGCAACCAAACGAATCCGATTCAGTAATCAACCAAAATCAACGAATCTAAAGCGTGAGTTGATTGAAAGTTGAAACTCACATGCGAGCAGCCGTGGCCGTCGTAGACGCCGAAGAAATGCATTCCGTCGGGGAAATTAGGGTTTGGACCGCTAAAAGAGGGGTGAATCGCGACAGCGTCTTCCATATCTCGTCTCCGTCCACAAACGGACGTCATCCCGAACTTCGGATAATCCGGAGCCACCTCCGTCTCAATCGCCGCTGCCGTCGGCTTCACCGATACACGCAGCTGCTTCGCCTCCGGCTCCGCCTCGCCGGCGAGCTGATCACTCCGAATCTCACACTCTCTAGGTGGCAAAACCGGAACAACAGCATCGAATTTCTGACGCTTTCTCTTTCCAGCGCCGGCGAGCGGCGGCGCCACCGCGGAATCGAACTTAAATTGATGGATTTCCACCCCCCTCCGCCTCGCAGACCTCGAGGCCGGTTGCACCGGGGCGGTCGTCTCCGTCTCAGCTAAATTCACTTCACAGCACATACCAGCCATCCATCCAAATCACAAATCACAAATTAAATAAAATCAATATTC
Source organism: Salvia hispanica (assembly GCF_023119035.1). Classification (NCBI taxonomy): domain Eukaryota; kingdom Viridiplantae; phylum Streptophyta; class Magnoliopsida; order Lamiales; family Lamiaceae; genus Salvia; species Salvia hispanica. The sequence continues at coordinate 24,798,044 of NC_062965.1, forward strand.
CTAAAAGCTCAACACTGGAAAATCACAAAATTGATAGAAATCGAGATCGAAGATTATAAAAAAAAATTGGAATTGGAGAAGAGAGCAAAGAGAAGCATAAAAGGAGACGAGAGAGAGAGAGGGAAGCACATTATACAAGTAGTTGATTGGGCGGGCAGCTGCCCGTCACCGTCTAGGGCAGGAGAGGGAAAATGAATGATCCGACACTCACAGTTGGTGTGACGTAGAGACGCTGAATGCGAGAGGAGAGATCTGGGCCGTCGATCAAGGAGACACGTGTAGCGGATTTGAGATGCTGATACACGTGGGCGAATGGGAGGGGAGCACGTAGGGGAGAGGTGGGGGCCCTTTCTTTACTGACACGCATGTGGGTCGAAGCACGGCCCGTGGTTTGTTTATTCACTTTTCTTTTAATTTATATTTTTGGCAAATTTTCTTTATTTGGGGGAAAAGGTGTTTCCTTTCTACGAGGATTGTCAACACGTGGCGAGATCTTGTTACTGCTATTTTAGTATCCTTATTTGTTGTGTGATTTTTAAATTGTGTATGAATTGAATTCAGTGGCTATTGACCAGTTCAAGTTATATTGTTTGATATAGAAAACGTCGAAATTTAGCTTATTAATTAATAGTACTATCCTGGAAAAAAACACTAGATTTGAAAAAATAGAAATGAGTTTAATCGAAGTTATAGTTGATTTCCAAATTAAAATAAAAAAGGACATGAAAAAGGAAGGAATTGATTGGTGAGAGAGTGGGAAGATGTAAGGTAGAGAGAGAGAGTACGTAGGGTGTGGAGATTGAGACACGTAAGGGACCACATGTCAACGTCGTTGGACGGTCTTGAGAATATCACTCGACACGCGTCTCTTCGTGACGTGGATCTTAAGCTGCATCTTCTCTCTTCTCTCTCTCAACTGTACATGCCTACATGCATAACACAATTCTAGCCCGTTTTGATAGTGGGCTTGGGCCAAGATTGTCCCAAGCTGTCTGACCCGAGTCTGGTAAGGGCCAGATTAATTCGGCTCAATCCATTTGACAAAATCTAAGTTTACCAATGGGGTGTATGGTCTGCAAGATTGTATTCCGGGATTATATATATAGTATGTTTAGTTAATAAGATTCATTTCACAATTCAATGATAGATGGATAATCATGAGATAATTAGTCATAACTAATCTCTTATGACTAAAATAATCTCATAACTCAATTCTAGATTATATCTTGAAATTATTTTATCTGGAAAATTGAACGCTACCCTACTATACTAGTTTTGAGTTTCCGAACAATAGTCAATTTTGTATATAGTTTTCGTCCGTGGAATAAAATCTCCTATCACAAGAAGAAGACGTCCTTAGACTTCAAATGTGGAATGGTAGTGAGAAAAAATTGAATAGTACATACTCCCTCCGTTACATAGTAGACGTCACCTTTTTTTTTTAGTTTGTTTCATAAAAGATGTCATATTTCCTCTTTTGAAAAAAAAAATTCCTTCTCAAATCAATTATAAAATTATATTTTTCCCTCACCACTTAACACACAAAATAATATCTCTTAAAATTTCATGTCATCTTTCAAGTGTGACATCTACTATGGGATGGAGGGAGTAATATTTATAATGTAACTAAAATAAAATAATTTATTCCTTCTTTAATCCTTAAGAAGTGGTTGTGTTTTGGGCCTCAGGTCCTTCATATTTTTAACAAAGTGTGATCCAGTATATAATTATATATATTGTTGGCCCAAATCAGTTCTTTTTTGCTCCACGGATGGAAGTAATATTAAAATTGAGTACATTTGAGAGTATATTTCTAATTATTGATTTGAGCCGAATAAACCCTAATTAAATTACAAAATTACGCACACACAGGTTACCACCATCTCACAAATTAAATTGCAATAATTTTTGCATTTTAAAAAAAATCCATATTAAATACACGACGATTCAAAAACTTTCAATAATCCTAAAATTTATTAAGGAATACATTTGCATAATCATACGTAGATTGAAATTTGATGTTGTACCATATCAAGACAAAAATGTACCGTACTCCCTTCGTCCCATAAAAATATAAACATTAGATATGGCACGAGAGATGAGGGGAATGGTAGTTAAAGTAAGAGAGTGGGGGAGAACGATAATGATAAAGTAAGAAAGAAGAGGAGAATGATAGTTAAAGTAGTGTTAGTGGATAGTGAGACCTATATTATTAAATTGATATAACTTTTCAAAAATGAAATGCATATATTTTTATTGGACGGACGGAAATGAAAAACTCACATATTTTTATGGGACAGAAAGAGCATGTATTATGTAAATTTTGTGTTTTTCTATGTACTTATGTTTATATGCTATTTGACGACTCAACTATATTTTTTGTTGACATAGTGACTTAGACAAGATATCTTCCATGACAAAATGACAGCTAAAATCTTGTTTAGTTTACTTGGATGTTTCAAGGACATTAGTACCAATTAAATTTGAGACAGGTAAGTTTTGGTGAGCAGTTACTTCCAAACCCTTTAAACCATTACACGAATCATTCTCACTTGGTCTTTTGCTATTTAATTAAGGAAAAGTAAATTCTTTTTTTATACAATAAATTATTTGAGCCAAAGAATGAGATAAATTAAAAGGGATAATTGTTATTTAGTTTTAAATCATAATGTTTAATTGGCATCAATCCTAACTTTTAAAAGTAGTTAATTAAATCACAATATTTGTATATTTCTCAATTGCTCAATACAATTACAACTTCTAACTCTGTTTTTCGTTTGATTTCTTCGTCCAATCTCTGATTTCACCTCCAGTTCATATTCTACAATGAAAATAATGACTATGAGTCCTAAATTACATAAGAATATGTATACAAGGAGGAAAAATATGAATAAATGCATTATGTACATGTCAATGTACATAATAATGAGAATAATAAGTTAATACACACATATGGAAATTCATATATTGTGAATCCAAGTCCCAAATCTATGACCATGACCCACGAATTCAAATTTGATCCTCTTAATCCATCAAACTTTTTCTTGACACAATATACACAAAATTTAGTCACATAACTTTTTCTTGACACAATATACACAAAATTTAGTCACGTTGTTATGTGAATCATCCCCTACGAATTTGCATCATTTGTTCTTTCAAGATTAACAAATACACATGTCAAATCTCCCCTCTTTAAAAACCATTAATTTCCATTGCAACCATACGTTTTTCTTACCTCTCCATCAATAAATCCTCCTTAACTCTCTCTCTCAAAACCACACTTTCTAACTATAGAAATGTGCCCGGCGTCCGTCAAACCGGGTCAAGATCCATTTAAAGCTCTCAAATTGATACCTAAAGAGAAGACCGGTGATGCTCTAACGACGTCGTTAAAGGCCGCGGTGGCCGTAATCTCAATCCTCTCCATCTCCCTCGCCGCATACTCCGCGATCCACGACCCGACCCAACCCGAATTGTTCGCCCGACCCGACCCGGCCCAATTCGGCTCCGACGACACCCCCACCAACGTCTCCCACCTCGCCTTCGGCATTGGCGGGTCGACCGCCACCTGGGCGAACCGGGCGCGCTACTCGGATCTCTGGTGGAAACCCGGCTCGACCCGCGGCTACGTCTTCCTAGAGAGGGACCCGGCCGGGTCGGCCGGGTCGGGTGTAGAGCGCCGGGTCTCGTCGGAGTGGCGGCGGTTCCGGCGGACGAAGGGGCCGGAGTCGGCGGTGAGGATGGCCCGGGTCGTGGCGGATCTTTACCGGGTCGGGTTGCCCGGGGTGAGGTGGTTCGTGATGGGGGACGACGACACGGTGTTTTTTCCGGAGAATCTGGCGGCGGTGCTAGGGAGGCACGATCACCGGCGGATGGTGTACGTCGGGGGGAACTCGGAGAGCGTGGAGCAGGACGTGGAGCATTCGTACGAAATGGCGTTCGGCGGCGGGGGGTTCGCCGTGAGCTATCCGCTGGCGGCGGAGCTCGCCGCGGCTATGGACGGGTGCCTCGACCGGTACCATTACTTTTACGGGTCGGATCAGCGGGTTTGGGCGTGCGTAGGGGAGCTCGGAGTCGGGCTGACCCGCGAACCCGGTTTTCATCAGGTGCGTTTCTTTATTTTTGTTAAATGAATTTGTTATGCTTAGGTGGATTTAATTAGAATATTTTAAAGGCATGATTTTTGACCAGAAATATTAATTGTTGATCGGTGGGTCAAATTATCAAGACTCACGAGCAGCTTTTAAGATGCCTAGGAAATAAACTTGGTTGCTTTCGATTGGTCGTGTGTTTGGTGTCTCAACTGTAGGAGGACACGTGGCGGGATCAATGGCAGCTGGTGGTGGGTTTTGCTGCCGTCACATGGCTGTAAAATCCAACTCATCTGGGCTACCGCCACGTGTATTCCCATTTCTTTAACCGGCCGGCTTCTTTCGGCTTGATTTTGTTGTTTGTTATTTAAACAAGAAGTTATGAATAGTGTATGAAAAAATATTTTAAAAAGGTATTCTAATTCGAAAGTTTTCAATAATTAGGTAGTGATATGGTAGAGAGCGGTGGGAATTTAAATTGGATTATTAATTCAATACTACTCCCTCCTTCGACCCGCTTAAGATGACACGTTTTCCTTTTTAGTTTGTCCCAACTAAGACGACACATTTCCTTTTTAAACTTTCTCTCTCCAATTAATACACTCAACCACTTTTTCTCACTCCTATTAAAATATTCATCTATCTTCATTTCTCTACTTTAATACCTACACCCACATTCTCTCTCTCCAATTAAACATTTTAACCAATAACTACTAAAATCCCGTGCCGGCTAAGCAATGTGTCATCTTAGCCGGGACAGAGAGAGTATTAATTTCGGAGACGTGTCGAAAATTGATGTATTTGTCTCTGTTAATTAAAAATTCTTAAAACAAGTGTTTTCTTGAAGTTGGTTTGTTCTTATTCCAGACAATAAATTAAACGAATATTTAGCAAATATAATGATGATCTCTCTCTGACTAGAAAACCACTTTTTCATATCCACTAGTGTAGCCTAAATGCGAAACCAAATGATTGTGAATAAAAGGTTCAATTAGTCTACATGGTTGGAATGTCTTGGAGTATATTTTATGCAAGATAGTAGTACTATGTTTTTACCCTTGAATAGAAAAATGAAAACTTGTGTCTCATATATCATGGCCTAAATCCATATCTTTGTCATATTAACTTTGATCAGTGAACAACCCTACTATATCATAGTTAAAAATGCTTGGACTAGTACTGTTATAAAATTTTGGCATGGATTCTATTGGTTTAGCCATGAATCGCCGCATTGTTGGATCCAATTTACACATAAAAACCTTCGGATTGTTTAACCACTATGAACCGGAAAAATCGACCCGGTTCAATCATGAACATGCCGCAGTTGAACATCTTAATTAGTGCTCTCTAAATGTTCTATATCCTACTCTTTCATGTGCATTGTCCTCCTCTTAGTTGCAAGCCCTCGGCATAGAGCAAGAAAATCATATTTTTTGATATCATAATTTCAATTTAATGCTTGATAAAAGTTTTTGTTTATTGTTTCATATTTGAACTTATTTTGTTTACTAAATTTGTTACTCTCTACTCCTTCCGTCCACGGAATATTGTCTAAGTTTGACTTGGCACGGACTTTAAGAAATGTGAAGAAAAGTAAGTGGAAAAAGTTAGTGGAATGTAGGTTCCACATTCATAAATGTGTTTGTTTATTGTTTCATATTTGAACTTATTCGTAAACCTGACTAGTTGCATTTTGATATTAAGATTCAAGACCCATATATATATGTTTTAGTTATATCTTTTCTACACTATTTTAACCCGACAAGTAGTCAGATCGGTTGAACCATAAACTAGTAGCTTGTATGTTTACTTACCGGTCCAGTTTTTAAATCATTGGTTTCTAATTCATTCAGACCGACATAAGAGGGGATCCTTTCGGGTTCCTAGCAGCACATCCCCTGGCGCCTCTCGTCTCCCTCCACCATCTCGACTCCATCCAGCCGTTGCTCCCGAACCACACCCAGTTTGAGTCCGTGACCGCCCTGATGAAAGCCTACGAGGCCGATCCTCCCAGAACTCTCCAGCAATGCTTCTGCTACCACCGCAACCACAATTGGTCCGTCTCCGTCTCATGGGGCTACGCGGTGCAGATATTCCCCGCTTTGTTGACAGCCAAGGAGCTCGAGATGCCTCAGCAGACATTCAAGACATGGAGGACTTTCAGCAGCGGGCCCTTCACGTTCAACACGCGGCCTCTGAGCAGCGATCCCTGCAAACGGCCCGCTGTCTTCTTTCTCAGCTCAGCTGAGGAGGAGGGAAGTGAGGGGACGATCACGGCTTACAGAAAGGCCGGGGATCGGGTGATGAGTAGTGGATGTAACAAGGACTTCAACCGTGCGATGGCAATCGAAAATGTGACAGTCTTGGCGCCCAAAATGGAGCAGCAAGAGTGGGATCAGGTTAGTACTTATATTTTGATAATGGAAAATTGCACCATAACTATGGTCTATTAGTTGATTTGTTAAATTGTTAATTAACTAATCATTTTAAAAATAGTTACACTACAAAAAAGACGCGCTTTACCGGCTCTATGTACTAATTTATCGTGTAAGCTAGCATATCACCCGGATGAAAGGTTAACTTATCATTCTGAGTCGAGCCGGCTATGCTATGTTTACATTTGCTGGGAGTGATTTGAAGCTTGAAAACTTGTGTTTGAAACTCTAATTGTCATAAATTTAGTGAGCATCTTAGTTTGGTTTGTGTGTGTGTTGCACTTTTGCTATTTGATTTAGTTGCTGATGATGCAAATTGTGAATATGCAGAGCCCAAGGAGACATTGTTGTGACATAGATGGAAATTTAAGACATCGAACGATGAGAATTAGGATTCGGAGGTGTGGAAATTCGGAGACTATAACAATTTGAGGTTAGCTTAGCTTCCAAAATATATTACTTTCACACCTAGATCTGTAGATAATTGGAACTTGGAAGACTATATTGGGCCACACACCTTTTGACTGAATGATAGTGTAGCAGAGGGGATTTATTTTGTATTTGAGGATCTAACATACTTATACAATTAACAATCTTATTGTAAATTAAACTACACACCCATATTGGGGTTTATTTTTTATGCTAATACAGTTTGATGAGATTTAATGAAATCATAATTAGTATTTTCCAATATATTTTGGTTTTGGTTAGGTCAGATCTCAGAAGCTCCATTATTTTTGTAATTTTGTAGGCATCGATTCGACAAGAGTTAGATAATGAACATTTTGAAGTAACTTCACAAATATAATATAGAAAAATATTGGTAAAGGCTTAAAAGTGTCCCCTCTCTTAAATGTTTATAACGAGGACATGCTGAATTCAACCTTTTATTTTTTTGATTCTTAAGTGACGATGATCGTTATTGGTTCGTAATTAATTACTTGTATAACAATTTAAAAGAATTTTCTTGATTTTATTAGTAGCATATTTCCGATTACCATAGAGCAAAATAGAAAATAAATAAATAAAATGAAATAAATTTCATAAAATAAGAAATGAACCGGCTGTCTTGGGTTAGAAATTTTGCTTTTTATTGATAAATAACTAGGTTTGTATTAAAGTGACATTATGACACCATCACGTATCCAACAATATTATAAATGCTGCACAACGATAGTATAAACGCAAGACAACAATCTATAGATTATTGTCTAGCGTGTTAGAGATTGCTAGCCGAGAAAAAATTATTGTAAATTGCTGTCTAGCGTATTGGATATTGCTGAGCGAGAAAATTTACTTGCATTTTCTATGATTGTCACATGACAGTTGATTATTCGTCCACATGTACAAATAATTGGCTAAAAATGGTGGTATGATGTTAATTTAAAATGTGTGATCATTTTAACGCACCCCTATATAACTAACTATGAAGCCAATTAAATGGTTCAATATATTGATACAATCCATACAATATGGTCGGTCACTCCATTAAAGATACTTAATGGAGTACTGGTATTCGTAAGTTCGTAACATTTTTGAAAAATATTATTTATAAAAGACAAAATTATTAGAGACTTTTTTTTTAATAATATTTTATGAGTTCAACTCTGGAAAACATAAGCACAGAAGCCAGTATATATGTTAGTTAATTAATACTAAGCACACAAATTTTAAACAATAAAAACATTCCATGAGACCAAAATCGCCACTGCTTTTAATCACAATTGATTAAGTTATACTACTAGCTACTTATAATATTAATAGTTAACAATGAACCAAAAGTTAACATAAATAAAATCAAGTTGTTGTTTGTTTATGAAGTGTATGGGAACCCTAAAAACTAAATAGGCTTAAAGTTGATATTCTGGTGAGTGGATTAGGCTTGGCACGAAGTCAAAACATTCAAAAGTTGAATAAAAAATGCTCTAAAAATGTGATTTAGTGAGAACAAACATTCATACATTATACATACATGACATATACCTTACCAAATTAAACAAATAAATACCCACATGAAAAGCACCAAATTGAGAATCTCTCAAATATCATATACTATAAATCAGTACTAATATAAGTACATAAAGTGCAAATGAATAAGATAAACGAAATTACAATTAATTGAATACCTACACTTAGGGATGTCAATCGGGTTAACCCGTTCGGGTTTGGGCCAACCCACTCGGGTTGCCGGGCTATTTGGGTGCGGGCTATTCGGGTTATGGATTTTTCGGGTTATAAGTTTTCAACCCTAACCCTAAACCGCTGGGTTTTGGGCTAACCCATCGCGCTATTCGGCCTAAAAGCTTCCGAAAATAATTTCTTGTATCGAAATTTTCTTCTATAAAATGATTTAAAATTTTAAATACTTTTTTTCTTTTTAGTTAGAATCATATAAAATCTTCATATTTTCATAATATTCTATAATAATACTTGGAGAGAAGCATTTCGTCTCGATCAACTACTACATAAATTAAAACTTGTGTTCGTGTCATTATTTTGACATTGTTCGTAACTTATTCTTTGTGAAAATTACAAATCATATCTTACATGAATCATTATTAAAATGATAAATATATTAAGATTTTGATGAGTTATTTCTTAATTTTGTCTTGATTGGCTTTGGTGATGGTAAGACACTAGTGGCAAATGATGGGACGGTGGAATAATGAGTTGAGGTGGAACTTGAAAGCTGATATTGTGGAATCGAGTGGAAAAATATAGAATGAAAATTGAATAAAACTAATGATTATGTAGAAATATTGAGGATTCAAAAATATAAAAAAAAAACCCTAAAACTTAATAATTTTTAATTAAAGTTACAACCCATCGGGCTGACCCGCAACCCGTTCGGGCCAACCTGTTAAACCCGCCAACCCATTCGGGCCAACCCGTTTAGCCCGTTTTGTATTCGGACAATAAAATTACAACCCTAACCCGCTCATTTTACCGGGTTGTTCGGGCCGGCCCATAGATCTCGGGTTGAATTGACATCCCTATCTACACTTTATTATTTGGAGAAATTGACTATATACAGACACATATTAATCCACTTCATTCTAAAAAAGTTTGCTCCCATTAATCCACCGTTTGATTGGCGGAAAGGCCATAATCGATTATCTGAAATCTGATTTGTTAACAATACATGTATGTTAGCTTGAGTTCACTTCATAGTGGTCTAACTACTTAAAAAATCAATTAAGAATTTCCACTGTACTAAGCTGAAATTTGCAACTTGTTGTATACATAAATCATAGAGTATAACAATAAAACCAAATCATGCCTTAAGTTGTTTCAATCTTTGAGGAAAAGAGTTCGATTACTTATGGGCAAATTAATTGACTTTAAATTCTTATTTGAAATTACCTAAGACAATCTTTGTTTCAAACAGTACTGCAAAACCAATCCTATAATAGGTTTTTGAAGAAAAAATACATATCTTTAGGTTTGCACTAAAAGTATACCAAAAACACTTTTTATAGTTTGAGTTATTGCATTTAAGTCCAAATCAATTCATATTTATCAAAATAGAAGAAGAGAAGAAAGAGAAATTAAAATACAGAGATTGAAAAACTTACAATGCAGCGGCGTGAAGAAGAAGATGTGAAATAATAACCTAATCTTATCTTATTAATATTTGATTAGTTATTAAATAGTGGGCTGACCCATATTAGTCATAGATTATTCGAAATAATTAATTTATTTTTAATTATTTTACTAACATGAGCCGTTATTTATTTTACTAACCTAATCAAATGTTTTTAGATACTTATTAGATAGATTAAATGACTGATGTTATATATAAATCTATGGAATCAATTATTTTATTAGGTAGTTAAATATTATACGTACATTACTAATTAAATACATGGAATCAATTATTTATTAATTAATTAATATTATTCAAACCAAATATGCTATTAAATATAACAAAAAATAGTTAAATATTAGTAATTAAAATGATACTATGCATTTCATATTTAGTTATATTAATTAATAAATCTTATCTTGTATTATTTAATTTAATTTAAGATATTGACAAAGTGTCATGGGGTTAGTATGTAATTTAGGTAAACTATATAGGCATGATTGAAAAGTATAAAAAGTTAGTGGGTGAGGAATATTCTTTTGGGTTGAGTTTAGTGTAAATGGTTGGAGTAAAATCAATATTTAGTATAACATTTACACTAAAATAGGTTTGAGTTTAGTGAAATGGTTAGAGATGTTCTAAGACCATCTCCAATGGTACACTAAAACCTAAAATGGGATAGGTATTTAGCTCCAATAGTACTCAAAAACCAATCCTATTTTTGGTTTTTGAGAAAAAAATACATATCTTTAGGTTTACACTAAACCAAAACCTAAAAAATTCTCAAATTTTGTGAGTAAAAAAGCATAATATAGAAAATATTCTTTTAGGTTTGAATTTAATATAAATGATTGGAGTAAGATCAATATTTAATGTGAAATTTACACTAAAATGGGTTTGAGTTTAATGAAATGGTTGGAGATGCTCTAATACTCCAATTTTTCCACGTACTCATAAATCATAACTATTCGGCACAATCCTAAAATTAAATAGCTAGTTAGATTCAGTCAACCAAACAATATTCATAACACTAAATCTATTTAATTTATTATCTATCCAACATAACACTTCCTTTAATGACATCCAACAAAATTGAAAGAAAATATAAGCATAACCCACATAAATAGAAAAATAATCTATTTAACTGAACGGCTCTTAACAAATTAGTTAGAATTTAAATTTATTAGTTATAACTATAATCGAAATGTACATACATTTATATTGGACCGTGTCTAGAAAGAATCCCACAAAACATTGTGGAACAAATTTTCTCTATTTAAGATGCTTGTTTTTGTTTGTGTTCAAGCTTCACTTTGACGTTAAAATAGATAAACCAGAGAGTGGGAGAAATTCACCAAATCCTCAGAAAAATTTATTACTGTACATCAATTCGTTAAAAACCTCGACTTCAGAACTCACACCGTACGGTACTCCCTGTCCAATTCTCAGAGATAGAAAGAGAGGAGCAAAGAAGCAAAGGATCTGATCCAAACCCTAGCTTCGTACCAACTGAATCTCTTGAGGTACCTTTTCTCTTACACTGTTTAGTCGATTAAACTGCCAGTTTGAGTTACTATTTTGCTAGTCAAACATTAGGGTTTGTTCTCTGTGTTTATCTGAAAAGGGGTTTCTTTATTTGGGGCTTAGATCTCCATTTCTTGAGGTGGGCCTCTCTGTTTCTTCTCTTTTCTCTCACTTTCGCCATTTTTGGTAATACTTTCTGGGTTTTGTAGTGGATGATTTGAGAAGTTTTTGGGTAGTTTTGAAGTTTTTATTGTTCTTCTTTTAGATCTCAGCATAGAAGAAAAAGGGTTTCAAGCCTTTTTTCTATTTGAAAAAATTAAATTTGAAGAATTTGTTGTTTCGCCCAATGTAGATGTTGGTGTATTCAAGAATTATTCTTATATGTCTTTCACATGAATTGACGGAGAAGAAGAAGAAAATGAGAAACAACACTAGTCTCATGTGTTTCACAACTTTAAAATTTATAAACAAAACTTTCTAGATCAAGAAGCTCAATGGTAGAAAGACCAAAACTCTCACATGATTTCACTTTAATGAAACATATGAGCCTCATGCATTTTTCACTTGAATTGATTGGGAAGAAGAAGCAAATGAGAAACACATGAGTCTCATACGTCTCTCACATCTTTCACATGAATTGATCGTGAAGAAGAAGCAAATGAGAAACACATGAGTCTCATATGTCTTTCACAACACTGAAATTTATAAAAACACTTTCTAGATCAGGAAGCTCAATGGTAAAAAGACAAAAATTAGAATTTTACCACGTTTACATGATCTAAATACTTAAAAACATGTTTAGTGTTCTTGAAATTAATTATTTAACATGTTTAGTGGTTTGGTAGTTATTACAGTTTTGGTGTGTTGTAGGATAACTTTAATTATAATTAAGAAATTCTTATATAGAAATGTTATTTTTGTTCACAAAATATTTTAAACATATTGTGTAATAGTAATTTTTTTTCCCTTTATTGATAGTCTACTTTCTTTCGGTATTACAGGACCAACATTTTTTTCGAATTTAGTAACTTGAAAATATTTCAACACTGAAAGTTTGATTTTATTTTTTTCAGAAACCATTTGCAAAGTTATCACGTCTCCTGACATTTTAGATGGGCCCTCGTGGCCCTTTTATTTCAAAGATAATGGGCCTGTATACGAATAAACCTTTTTATAGTGGCCCACTCAATTATTGATTTCAAGCAGATAAAAGATTTACTTTGTTTGTCCACAAAAAGTGTCTTTTCCAAATAAAATAAAGTGATATGGGAACAAATATACAAAAAAATTGTAAATTTGAAGTGTCAATGGGACAATAAGATAAAAGCTAATGCTCAACAAATTTGATCAATTCATTTTTTAATTGTTTTACAGTGAAAACTTGTGACACTTTATACGTCTGGATTTATTAACATAATATGTAAATGTGTAAAAACTAAAGACCTGGTTAATTTGATGTGTTATGACATCATTTAAATAGTCAAACGTTTTGTACATATAGTATATACGTATGTGATATTACGCATATTTTTTTCTAAATTTAAAATTATGAGACAATATATATAAAATTTAGTATAATTAATAATTTTTTAAATTTAGGAGATTGTCAAAAATGATGTATGAATGGAGGGATTATTTCATTGGAGTATTATAAAGCCTCGAGGACGTCATGCATAATTCCATGCGGGAGGGTCCATCGTATTTAGTGTAACCTCCTCTCCAACATTGAGGTGGGAGCCATTCAATGATCATAACTACTTGTTGTCGATTTAACAACCATACGATTTATTGCATCTGTCAGCCACATAACTTAATGTATAATAAAGTTGATAATACACTAATGCTGATTTTGGTGTAGCTTATAATATGCAACTTAATTTAACTTCATTCTTTTATCTATAGTTCACTTCAATTGTTATATATTTATATGATATGTATCATATGAATTAAGTAATTATATCGCACGCTAGATGAGAAGTCTGTAATGTAATACTATAAACATATATTTTGATCAAAACCTTTCACTTTGGAGAGTCTATTATGCTCGATTCTGACTAAAAAAGACGTGTTTATTAAGTACATAAATAGTCGCGTGTAGGCAAAAATGCTTTATATTAGGTTCGTTGGTAAATTTTGAGTACTTTTGGAGCGCTACACAGTGAGGTTCTAAGAACATAGTGGTACTCGTTAAATAACCAACACCGCATGGATCATGTTCACGTATAACTTTCTGAGTACATATTGTGCTTGAAATTATGTAATTTGCCAAGCACGATATTGTGCTTTTTATAATGATTTATGTTGAATTTAGTCGTGATAGAAATTGGTCGCTGATTAATATCATTTTCCGAAGTTACGACTGTTCTTTATGTACTTTTTAAATAATCGATATTTTCGATTTTCGCTCAGAAAATATTGATGGCTATAGATGCTTAGTGTTTCGTGCTCGATTTCTAGTGTTTGTGACTTGAGCTAGGCCTCATTGACATCCTCACCCTAACTTTATTATATACACACCTAAATTTTCAATGCCTTTATTTACTTCTTGAATTCGTGACACACTATCACTCACGTTAAAAAGTGTAATAGTAGTAGATATTACTCGATTGGGCATAATTTCAACATCAAATTATTTTTTCAATTTTGGAATTGTCGAAATGTGAATATTATGACCACAACACACGCCACTTTCATAATACTATCTTCTCTGTATTTTATTGCACCTGTCAATTAATCTTTACATCTTCTAATATTCGACATATTTCGGTATTATATCACTGCCCGAATATTCTTTCTTTGGCGCAAAAACTAACACAAGTTAAAAGTGCCGAAATATAAGGATTGATCATATTAAATCAAATAAATAACAACGCAACATGTTCAAAAACTCTACTTTTCATAACTTCCCACCTTCGAATCATACATAATGAAATACCACTTCATATCATATTTTTCAAAAGAAAATAATTGCACCCACAATCACAAGTGGGCACAATATAATAATATTTGACCTTATGAGAATTCGATTTCGTCCATAACAAATTGTGATTCATATATCGTTTCTTTTACGGAGAAAAAGAATACCACAAATTTACTAAATAGTAGTAACACTTTTCTCAATGCAAGAACAAGAGCACTTGGTGCCTAACACATTTGACAAAAAACCCAAAATAGTTAACACATTAGTTAATTAGTGGGGGCATAACATTAAATTAAATAACAAGAAGTGTCAATAATATATTGGGGAAGCTTATGATAATAATTGAAAATTAAACATGTGGTTATACGGATCCGTACCCGGAAAGCCACTTGAATATTGAGTGGTTAAGAAACGGGTTTAATGATTGATTCGGGTAAACCCGTCCAAAAATGGGTGACCCACGATAAAATATCATCGGACCCAATCATTTTGTTGGCCCATAACAAATTTCATGTCCTCTAATAGTAAATTTACATAATTTGTTTTGTATTTGTCACATCGTTTTACTATACTCTAACTAATTTTGGTGGAAACTGGCCTGATTTAAGTTCAAAATCGATAAAATAGGAGAGAAACTGGCCCGATTTAAGTTCAAAATCGATAAAATAGGAGAGAAATATAAAAGATTGTTGAATATTTTACTAGTCGAAAATAAATAAATAGAAAAGAGAGACAGAAATGTGAGAAAAATGGTGGGCATGTTATAAAAAATGGAAGATGATTATCTTTTTAATAAATCAAAATGAAAAAATATGACTATTACATTGTTTGTTAAGACTTAAGAGTATATATATACAATTAGACGTGATTATATATTGAAAAAAACACCTAACATTTTAAAAAGTTATTAACATGAAAGCTTTTTTATTTTGGACTATTCAAATGAAAATCTGAATATTTAGATTACTAGTATTAGTATGTTATTTGATCTTAAATTTAGTTTATCACTGGGATTTTGAGTTAGGAGGAAGGCACATACCAAGGTGTGGCGATGTAGGCAGAGAACCAGTCCATAAACCAAGGATTAGACGCAATTGGCAACGGAGAGCCAGATCTTGCTGCATAGTCCATCTGCAAGACTTACAGAGCGATTAGGATGTGCAGTCTCGTCCAATGAGGCAATGCCACATGGCAGTGACGGTTGCCAAATTCAATTTTTTTTCTACTCATTTTGTTAATATTAGAATTTAGACCTTGCTTAATTTTAGGCACGTAAATTGTATGGTTTTCAGGCTGCTAATAATACATGTGAATAATATTCCACACATTATCCTTGCAATTTAATTATGTTGCACAAGTTTAAAAAATCTTAATTGGCTATTTAATTCAATAATATATAATTTTCCGTCCAATAAAAATATGCACTTTTGGTTGGGTACAAATTTTATAACAATTACTAAAATAAGAGAGATATAGAAAGAAAAATAAATAAAGTATTGTTAGTGAAAAATGAATTTTATCTTAATGGAGAAAAAAACTTTTTAAAATTAAAAAATACAGATTATTAGAGGATGATTTAAAAAAAAGAGAGAATGCATTCTCTCTCGTGGGTTAGGTGGAGAACTATATCGATCTTCTATGTCGTGGAAATTCTTAAATAGATTCCTTTCATTAATTGATAAAAATGTTAGTCAACACCAGTGTAAGTTGGTAATGTGAATATTATACTAGATATATAATGTGTCACCACATAATGTTGACAAGTGCCCTAAAATTAATTTGATCTCATTGAATATTGATATCGAAGGATCTTTATAACATGATGTTATTGGTTGTAGTGGTTGTAGTAGCTTGTAGCTAACTGTGTTCATATTTCTAAGATGTGATTGAAGTAGGGGCGCATATGTTTTAAGTAAATAAACTACTCCTTCCATCCTTGATCCTTCAAACAAGAGGCTCACTAGAGCTAGCTCCATTTTTAAGAAATAAATAAAAAAGTGAATAAAAACTAGAAGAAGGCGATCTTATCTATAATATTATTAATTTTATAATAAAATTTAAGAAATAAATAAAAAAGTGAACAAAAAAACTAGAAGAAGGCAATCTTATTCATAATATTATTAATTTTATAATAAAATGAAATTAGTTGACAAGGTTCATTGTAAAAAATAGTAGTACTAAATAAAAAATAAATGAGACAATTATTTACAAACAAACAAGAGTAGTAAATTTGAACGATTAATGATGAACGGGATAACATTGAATAATTAAACAACCCTATTAACACATACTTAAATTAGATTTTAAAATTATTTATTTTTTTTACATTTTTCAGATAAATGAAATGCTTTTATGAAAAAAAAACATTTCTTCCATTTAATTTGTTCATAAAAGATGTCACATTTCCAATTTTTATAAAAAACTACTCCATCTCTTACTCTCTCTCCATTCAACACAAACAACATCTCTTAAATTTATATGTCATTATCCAGTGTGTCAATCTATTAAGTAGTAGGAGATAAAAGAGTAGTATTTAATATGGAATGATAAATTAATCTCATAAAGTGGTCGCTTATAAATTTAATTTTATTAACGTTGTGATAACATTTTTATATTTGAAAGATGAAAACCTTTCCAAGTTCCAACCTTCCAGAAACTTCCTGCAACTCCTGGAGGAGAATGGCTCAGGCATCTCGCGGCTCACAGTCAGCCACGTGGAATGTAGGCCACGTTAGTATCCGACGTGTCACCATTGCCTGCCCGAAATTGATATGCTCCATTTTTCTTTTTTCTTTTCTGTTTTCCCTTTTTTTTTTCTCCATTGCTTTAGGGCACTTTTCCCTCTCAACTTAGCTCTGCTTTGTCATTTCTCTGTAGTCTCAACGATTTTGGTTTTCCCTTCTTCTTTGTTGTTTGCTGAAATTAGGAAGATTAATTTATTCAATTTCAAGTCCCAAGAAGTAAAAGCTGTAAAGGAATGAATGTTGATGGGGAAGGAGGTGAAGAAGGTATGAAAATGGAGGAGAAGTTGGTGTATATGTGGGGGTATTTGCCCGGAGCATTGCCGCAGAGAGCGCCTATTTTGTCGCCGGTGGTGGTCCGGCTTCCCCCCGGCGAGAATGCGTGGAAGGATGTTTGTGGCGGTGGCTGTGGTTTCGCAATGGCTATTTCAGGTGATTTGGAGCTTTTGTTTCTGCAAAAAACTTCAACTTTCTCCTTTTGGAATTCTGGATTTGAAGTTTTCTTCCTAATCTCATGAGTTAATTTTGCATCGAAAGCTTTATGGTCTATTGGTTGACTTTTGCTTGAGAGCTCTGTTATTTTTCACTCTTGTTTTCTTTTTCAAATAGATGAAATTCTCAATTCTTGGTAATTTTGTACTCCTTGGTGAAATTATGCTAATTTTTATCTTTGGAAAAACATTACTGAAGATTTGTTATGCTTCTTGAGCCAAGTTGTCTTATTCATAATGCATTAGTGATTAAAAGAATGTGAAATATGGTGCATTTTGCTATGTTTCGAGTTTAACTTGAGAGAGATTTAAGCACTTATAAGTTCATTGCCTTTTCCAGACTCAGGGAAGCTCATTACATGGGGATCGACTGATGACTTGGGACAGAGCTATGTGACATCTGGGAAGCATGGGGTAATGGAAAGTTACATACTTTTTTCTACTTGCTGTTTGGCTTTTGCAATTACCTTGTCTATAACCTGCTCTTTTCATCGATATTGTTAAGGAAATGCCAGAGCCTTTTCCACTTCCTGAAGAGGCCATAATAGCAAAAGCGGCTGCTGGTTGGGCGCATTGTGTTTCTGCAACAGGTATAGATGAAGCGTTTATGTAAAAAGAGAACTTGATAACTATTTTACACATAAAAGCATGTGCAAAATAGGTATCAAGTAAATTTGAACTAAAAGGAACTTGACTAGCCTACTTAGGGAGATTGAGTGTCCTATATGAGCCTTAGCTTATTGAGCTAGCAAATGCAGTTATATAGTAGTGGATGTTAAATTTTTTTTACTCAGTTGTAAATAGAAACGGATACCTATTCCTAGAGTATGGCATATTCATGATTCAGATGTTTTGTAAGCCGTGTACTTTTACTTTTTTTTTTTATCAATTCATTGATGATTGAATGGTTGACTGCAGTCATTGGGGATGTTTACACTTGGGGATGGAAAGAATGTGTACCTTCTGGCAAGGTCATTGGGGATCCTTCCACTGGTTTAAACACAGAGAAGGATTCACAAATGACTGATCAAGGTATTGCTTTATGGTCTCTGGGCCAGTGATGTACAAATTCCCGAATTCAAGTTACACATACTGACTTATTGCAGAGTACTGTATTACAGTAAGTCCTCGCTCTCATGGACCGAAATCCAGTGATGGTAGAGGGGCTGATGAAACTTCTAAAAGAAGACGTGTTTCACCAGCCAGGCATTCAGCTGAGAGCTCATCTGGTGATGAAACTCTTTCAGCTTTCCCTTGTTTAGTAGCTCTTAACCCAGGTGTAAGGATTGCATCTGTTGCTGCTGGTGGTCGACACACCTTAGCATTGTCAGGTACACACTTTGTTCATTGTTTGATTTCAATATTGTGCTCCTTTATCAGCAGAGCTATTATTTTGTATTGCTTGTCGAAGTTGCAGATGTGGGACAAGTGTGGGGTTGGGGCTATGGAGGGGAGGGGCAGTTGGGTTTGGGATCACGAATTAGAATGGTATCCTCTCCTCATCCTGTACCTTGCATTGATTCATCTTTCAACAAGGGTCGTTCTCTAGGCCTCTCTGGTGGAAACATGGGCTCAGATAGCCAGGGATTTCGAGTTCCTGGAAACTATGTAAAAGCAATCGCTTGTGGAGGTAGACATAGTGCAGTCATCACAGGTATTTCAAATACTAGATACTCCCTATTTCCTCAGTTTTCTGCATTTTCCAATCAATTGTGTGATGTACTTTATAGAGAATATTTAGCTGTAGTATTAACATCAAAATTGGTTATCTGATGTAAATTGTTGTTTCAACAGATGCTGGTGCACTGCTAACTTTTGGTTGGGGATTATATGGGCAGGTGAGACTTGAGAATAAGTAAATTATGCTTGTTCTTGAGTGTTAGATTTCGATGTTAATATATATTAGCCTTTGCTTAACCAAGATTCTTCAAGTAAATGTTAAGGAAGACCATTTAATTGGTGATATATTAATTATCTGCATCCATTCCTTAGAACAAAGCTTACAAGTTAGTATAATTTGTTTACCTCTAAACTTGGGTCTTCCATCATGATTTCCAATAAATGTGTATACTAGTTTGATGCATTTTCTTTTGTCAGCACCAAGCCTTCTACTTTTGCTCCCCCTGGCCAACGTGCTTTTCTTGACCTTGATAAAATGGAACCAGAAGCAGGTTAAACCAAATAAATGCATTTCATCCAAACTGTTCTGCCTCTCTCCAGTCGGTACTGAAAACTATAGACATTCTACTTTCTCGAGTTCCATAGTGAAAATTCCTTGAATTTTATCTTCTCCATCCCTCACAAATAAGTTACTGGCATCCTTGGCTAGTGATGAATCAAATAGTGATGAATTTGGATCCTTGGCTAGGCACTGGCCAGGGTACTAGACTTTTGACTGTAGTGTCTCGTTGGCTCATATGGATGTTTCTCTGTTGTGCTGTAGTTTATATACCACCGTCTACTGTTTCTCTATCTGAGTAAGAACCTCATAATCTTCTCTAATCCTTGACTAGTGTGGCCAAGGAAGTACAGACGATGAGCTTAGTCCTACTTGTGTGTCTTCTTTACTTGGAATCAAGATAGATGGTGTAGCAGCGGGACTTTGGCATACAATCTGCATTTCTGCTGATGGTGATGTTTATGCTTTTGGCGGAAACCAGTTCGGTCAGTTGGGAACTGGTGGTGATCAAGCTGAGGTATGCACATTAATTTTCACTTTTCAATTGCTGGGGTTTTGATATTTTTTCGGAATGAAATAAGAATGATTTGGTGGCTGGAAGTTAAGATCTGCTTGTGCTCTATAGCCTACGTAAATAGAAATTACACCCCTTGATAACATTGTGTTCTTGGGGAATTGCTAACAGACGTTGCCTCGACTCCTTGATGCTACAAGTCTGGAAAACGTCAACGTAAAAGCAGTGTCCTGTGGGGCTCGCCACAGTGCAGTTGTCACAGGTGCGTCAATCTTTGCATCACAACTAAGAGTTCTCTTGGATGAAACATTATTTTCTTCCTTTCTTTTTAGGGCAGAAGTATATTATCAAGCATTTTATGGAACTGAAAGAGTCCTTAGTCATCATCATAGCAGCAACATGGATGAATACAAAAAGTTGTCTTGAGTTAGTGAAAATCTTTGTTTCTCAGTAGTCAATTGCAAAGTAATCTAGTAGGGTACTCAGAAAGGACTTGGCTTGTAGTAATTGGTTTGATATCAAAATAATATAGTAAAGTAGTTGTGCTACTTGATAGTCATTTTCTGCATTGGTATGGTTTTCAACAAAAAAAGTGGTTTGGTTTATGCTAAGCTAATTGGTTTCATTCTCTTTGTTGATGAAGAGGATGGCAAAACATTTTGCTGGGGATGGAACAAATATGGGCAGGTACCTATCGTATACATACTTATTTTGTCCATTATCTTCCAAACTATTGAATTCTTGATACTAATTAAGTTTTTGGTTGGGGCAGCTTGGTTTGGGTGACGTGATTGATCGGAATACTCCCTCTCAAGTAGCGATGGATGGATATGTGGCGAGAAACGTGGCATGCGGGTGGTGGCACACCCTTCTCCTTGCTGAGCCACCAAGCTGAGCATCTCTTTCCCAGCCGGGAACGGGTACAATTTTGTTATAGGTTAGTATGAGATGGGATTATTGGCATGGGTGTGTGATATGTGTGTATGTGTAGCATATTCTTTAGCGGTCGACACACAGTGGCTTGGTGATCTTTTAGCAACTAGGTCTGATTAATAGTACATCTCTTCGGTGTCGATTGTCATTGCCATTGTATATTCTTACCTAATTTCTCTCCACTCTCATGTATTCTTGTCACAACTCTTCATGGTCTCTTTCTACTCTTTCTTGTTGTAGTTGTACTTTTTCAGGTCTAATTTCTGACATATAAATCTTGGATTTTATATTTTTGTGATAGTTGTGTGGAATCAGAGTTCAATAAGCATACTCAAATTTTAGAGTATGTATATTCCAAATGTCAAACAAATTATTAAGTATTGTCTGGCTCCATTTATATCCGAACAAATTAATGCAACAATACACGACTAATAAGATCCTTACATTTTTTGTCATTTGATTATATTGTATTCCAACATATTAAACAGAAATATTTGGGATGATAGAATTGTCAGCAGTGTGATATTTAAGATGAGAAAAGTACATGTATTATGTACTTTCCGGTGCATATGAAAGTAATAATCCAAGAAAGGTTCAATGCAAATTTAAGTAAAAATAGTTGATCTCTAAGTGGGAAGCTGCGTGGTTTAAATGATGGAGTAAGTATTAAGATTTTTATAAAAAGTAATCCCTCCGTCCCAAGATATTAGACTCGTATACCATTTTGGGTGTCCCAACATATTTGAGTCATTTTTATTTATGGAAAAATTTACTTTACTATCAACTCCACTTACAGTACTAAACAACACCCTAAATTCCTATACCTAAATGAAGTGGGTATAATATCTTGGGACGAGGGAGGGAGTAGTAGTATTGTATATTTTGACTCTACCAAGTGATCAATTTAGTCTGAATAAAACATTATTGATCGATATCTAGCATTCCTTAATTTGTTAATTTAAGTCAAAAAAATTTCCGACATCCACTGCTTGGTTTTTACTAAGTATATGATTAATGTCATACTTATTTATGAATGGAGAGTGGAGTGCGAAAGAGTGATCCAATTTGGACTAGACATCAACTACCAAGAGAGAAACTAAATGAGAGAGAAAGAGTTTTATATTTTATTAAGTGTTTGTCTTTATATAGCCCAACTTTGCTCATAAAATTTATGCCGTTTCACATAATTCAATGTGTTGGCTGTCATTTCTTAATCAGAACAATGCGAAATGAAAATAGGGGGAGTTAATACTCATTTAAATCTGTTCTATCTTGACAATTAAATACAACTCAGTTAGTACGTTATTTTTCTTTCATTTAAGAAATTGAGGATTTGAATTACCATGATGTAAATGAGAAATCTTGACCCTAAACAAATAAGTTCTAACTTGGCCTCCTCATCTTAATCTTAACTAACCGTGATTTTAATTGTTGTCGCTGCTATCGACACTTAAAAGCCAATCTCCGACGAATTTGTACATGTCAGGTCTTTTGAAAAAAAGTTAAAACTTTTTTAAGCCTCAAACACTAAAGAATATATATTGGTACATTTCCACACCTTACTAAATCAAATATTGGATATCTAAAGAAAATATATGAGGAAATGTGAGCAAATAAAAGTATTCGCTTCGATTTCGACGGAAGTAAAATTCTCAATAAGGTGCTCTGGATATTGGTAAAATGGGTGGTGGCACTCATTATAATAATGCAATTTATAGAGTCGGGGATGAAATAATAATCATGACAAATTATGTCTTAGTCACGATCAAAGAAATTAATCAAATATATGTAGCCTTGATTTCATCAATCCATGACGAATTAGCCTTCTTAGTCAATCCATGTTGAAAGCATGTTTCAAAGCATATTTCAGATTATGACTAATTACTAAACTAATTACTTCTCGATATATAAAATTGATAGGTGTTGTTATTCAAATGCCGCTAGCTTTGACTCAAAGTACCCACCCCCTCTCACTCTCTCTCACACACACGCACGCAACTAATGCTTAGAGATCCCCATCCGCTCTTAGCTTAAAAGAAGACGGAGTAATTAGTAAGCGAACTTACTTTTACTACTTTTCTTGTCCTTAGCTAAGAGCACGGATGGGTGTTGTGCTCTTAGCTAAGGACAAGCTCAAGGGTCCCACCATTCTATTATTCAATTTAAATAAAAACATTTTCACAATATTAAAATGCATTAAAAATACCCGGAATAATATTATAAGTTATATAATAATTAAAAATTATATAATTAAAATCCTAAAAATTAAAAATTACATAATTAAAATACTAAAAATTAAAAATTACATAATTAAAATCCTAAAAATTAAAAATTACATAATAAAAATCCATAAAATTAAAAGCCTCGGCTCTTGGGGGATTTTTTAAACGACTTCAGGTCGCCCCACCGGGTAGATACCATCGGTGAAAGAACTATGTGGTATGCTTTTTGGTTGGCGGTGAAGTCGATGGGGCCGGTTTTCACCCATTCAAAACATCATCGAAGAGTGGTGAAGAAAAAGCACGTTCAAGTCATTTTGGATCCGGCAACACCGAAATATGCATCCAAATCCATAGGGGGGGAAGCCCACATTTCCGGATAAGCGTTGGGGCCCCCTTTTGGGGCCCGGCTGCTTTTTTCCCCCCAAGGCCGGGCGGGCAATTTTTCCCATTTGCATGCGTTAACCCCTTTAGCATCCGGGAAAAAGGGGAATTTTTTTCGTGAAGATGAAACAATTTTTGGGACCGGTTTGGGTCCAAAGGAATTCCCCCCCGAAAGCGGAAGGGGCCTTAAAAAACTCTTGAGGCATAGGATTTCGGGTTTACTCCACCGACATGCAAATACTCGTCGAAGAGGTCAAGTGACATTGCTACTTCTTGGATATTATATGATAGTTATAGTTGTGTTTATTCAGAGTTCAATTGAATATTCAAATATAGTTGTGTTGAGATCTATATATTGTATAGAGAGGTTGGGATGAGAAAATACATGCATAAAATAGTCCGAGAATTGAGAAATGAGCAATACAAATTTTGGTAAAATAGTTGATTGTATTAAGAGTAGAGAAAAGGGTGTAGTCATTAAAGTATACTCATTAGGCAAAGGGTAATGTATAATCATTAAGCAAAGGGTGATGTATACTCATTAAGCAAAGGGTGTAGTATAATCATTAAAGGGGAGTATAAATATTGTGAAGTTGTACTATTCAGCTAGCTAAAAATATCTTTATATACTGAAAATGAACGAATATAGACAAAATATCTCGCAACTGGTTGAAAAATAGGTTTACGTGGAGAATGTTACCCTTTTTGGCGGACTAATTTATTTTATTTATGACCGAATTTAAAAATCGGATTTATATAGTACTACTATTTGTTTTTACAGTATATGCTAAATGTGACATTTTAACCACCACTGGAGAGCTATACGACAAATTTTCAACAAGAAAACTTCAACTCACAAAATAATCCGAAGAGAGATTTTGAAAGGGGATAAGTAAATGTTTGTTATTTTATTAACATTAAAATATAATGCTATGTGTTTGTCATTATAGAGTCAGATCTCATCTAGTACATCAAATTTATTTGTCATTTTACAAATCCAAATTAGTTGTAATTTGAGCAAATATTAAATCTCGACAAATTGGTCAATCAAAAATTGAAAGAAAAGCGTCTGATACATCCTTTTCGTTTGACTAAAACATGGACTAGTGGACTTTTACAGTGAATTAGAACTATACCACTATTTAGTCATAACATTGATAGAAAAGATTTTAAATTTTGTTTTTCTTGAACTCAAGGACGGATGTTGGATACAAATTTTTTTCTGAATAGGGATCATGCCTTTAAATCCAGTGTCTATATAAGTTATTTATCAACCATAAACCTAAATTTTGGACATGTATTCTCCCCACCACTTCAAATCCAAGGTCTTTATGTTTGTGAATGTGTGTAGAAGTGACGGGATATATATATAAATAAAAAGGGTAGTGATAAAATGCAAACTTGTATATTATATAAACTCAAAATTCCTCAACATAGCTTTAACACGGTTTCAATAAAATATCAACACAGTGTAAAATTTCAAGATTTTAATGTCAACACAGTATCAACACAATATCAACATAACATCAACACAATATCAACATAACATCAATCATTGACTATCGTTGAAATTCTGTTGACATTTTACTGTTGATGTTTTTTTTTATCTGTTGACATTTTTCAATGGTCCAGATCATAGTTTTGAGTTTGTACAATATTTAGAGTTTTCATTTGATCACGTCCCTAGATAGATGAAAATATGAAAAAATGGTAAGCTATATATAAAAATAAAAATATGAAAAAAATGGAAAATAATGGGCCGCCAAAACTGCTGCGCAGCCTGGCTTTCAGCCATTCCGGAGGCTTGTTTTGTGGCCACTCGATGGCTCAAGTCAGCTCTATTTGGAATGCTCTTACAACATCTACGTGTGTTATACTACTTCATTTCAAACTTTCACACGTAACTGCCCATGTGGTATCTTTTGTTAGTGTCTCAAAAATTATAGTCAATGGAAGAATGAACTTTACTACATACATGATCACTGCATATGTTATACTACTTCATTCTAACTTTCCTAAATATTTTGAATGCTCAATCACATTAGGTGTAGCGAAACAGGTAACAACATGCACCGCACCCGATTATTTTCCCCGAATTTTAGATTCCCTGATACCTGGCCCGCTAGCCACTAGTGTGTGGACACAAAAATTAATCTCCAACCATGATATTTGAAAGATTTCAGTAAAGCGGAATCCGACTACACAATGAAACAATGAATCAAGCCACGATTTCAACGAAAAGTAATTAAAAATGCCAATGCAATTTCAAGAGTAACAACAACATATCATAATCGGTTGATCAAGTAATCTTATAATCCTAGTTTAATGGCTGAACAACTTCAGAGTTTCACGAATAAATAAAAATTCATGAAAAACATCATAATTTACTAATCTTCCAACGAATTGATTTTACCTTTATGATAGAACAGTGAATGAAAGACGGACGGAAAGCGTGGTAAAAAAAAAGTAAAAGTAAAAAACTACTGTAATTAATTATAAGCAGGTATTTTCGAGTGTATACGGCTATACCGTATACCTGACGATCTCTCCACACCTGACCCCGTTCCTGATTTTGCCGTGCAACAGGTGTCCGAGTCAGACTGAGTTGCTGCCGAATCTGGTGAGTTTCCGGAATCAGCACTGGACCTGTTCCAGCACGTCAACGGGAAAATCCAAGCCGATAGCTTCTCCACAGCCGTGAGCCTCGCGGGTTAACTGGATCCGTCACAGAACAAAAAATCAAGCAGTAGAACACTAGATCTAAGAACACAAATAAGCACCATCGGCTTATCAAGCCTGGATCTAAAGATCTGAGAGAGATGGTGACTGATTTAGGCTCGGATCCGACATCCTCACCAATTGAGTTGAGCCACACAAGTGAAGCATCAAAGAGAGATTACACAAGAGAGAGGCGGAATCTTCAGTAGTACTGAGGGAACGAATTGGTCAACTGGGTTTATATATCATACTCAAAACGGCCGGGCCGGGACCACAAAACATTACAATAAGAAGAAAAAAAAAACATTACAACAAAAAAAATAAAGAGATATAAGTCCAACATTCTTTCACAAAATAAGCACCTACACGTAACACAGATACGCTTTGGGTGACTACTAACTCCCACACCAAACAAAGAAATACGGTAGAAATAGTAAAAACGAAAAATACTCGTTAGAAAATTAACATCTGGGTAAACAAGTTGGTGGACGGGGTTTCGATGGAGGCTCTGATTCTATTACAACTGACGGCGGCGGTGGTGATTCTGACCAGCGGGCAGCCAACGTGTCGTCTCCACTGGGGATGACGGCGTTTCCTCCCTGGGGGGATCCGACGATGGGGTTGTAGAACAGTGGCTTCTCGGGGTGCATGAAAGGGCCGCGGCCGTCTAGGGACATCTTGGAGGCCGCCAGCGTGTCGTCTCCACCGGCGACTGGATTGTAGTGCAGTGATTTCTTGTGGAGCATGAACATCTTGGACTCGTCTCCACCGGGGATGTAGCTGCGGCCGCCGGCGATGGAGACGGCGTTTCCTCTGGCGACTGGATTGTAGTCCATTGATTTCTTGTGGAGCATGAAATGGCCGCGGCCGTCTAGGGACATCTTGGCGTCCGCCGGGATGAGACGCCCGTGGACCAGGGACGAGACGTGGAGGAGGAAGAGGAGAACGGCGAAGACGGCGGACGAGAAGGAAGCCATTCTATTGGGCTTTGGTGAAGGAAATGAGAGTAACGATGGGATTGGTTTATAGAGTTACGGTTGATTTGATTGGAGGTCGGCATTAGAAGTCCGAACTTTTAAAATGTGACAACAAAGATACTCCACTAAAAAATAGGGGGTGCATGACGTGGATGGACTCATTACTCTTTTATCGAGAAGAAAGGGGGTCCATGGACCATGATGGGATTCGGATTGGGGATGGACACTTTACATTTAATTCGGACTATGGGCGTCCGGGTAACACATAGAAGATCAATGTTACCAAACATCATACTAATACTAGTATATAATTTGATATGAATATATATTTAAATGTCCTTCAAGAACAAATACTAGAGTACAAATTAAGAAAGAAAGAAAATTTCAAAGCCCATTCTACAAAGATAATTCAATTTATAAATTATGCAGTCTTTTTTGATGCTTT
The DNA here is from genome assembly GCF_023119035.1 of Salvia hispanica. Taxonomy (NCBI): domain Eukaryota; kingdom Viridiplantae; phylum Streptophyta; class Magnoliopsida; order Lamiales; family Lamiaceae; genus Salvia; species Salvia hispanica. Next base: position 24,826,204 of record NC_062965.1, read on the forward strand.
TAATTTAGAGTAAATGCTAAAATTGGTTCTGAACATATGGTCATTTTACGTTTTTGGTCCTAAACATTATCTTTTGAATTTTGTGGTCCTGAACATATGGAAATTTGATCATTTTGGTCATCCGTCAACATTTCCGTTAAAAACTAACAGTCAACAGGTTTAATATCGATTTTGACCAAATTAAACTTTTAATTCTGATTTTTTAATCTCTAATTAATTCTCTAATTATTTTTACACTTCAATTTCATCTTCTTCCTTCCTTCCTCTCATCTTTCTGCAATCGGATGATGGAGCGTTGTTGCACCAAGATTGTTTGAAACCGAAGATGAATTCATCAAATTTGGGGGAAATTTAAAATTAGGGTTTGAAGAAATGGGATTGGGAACCAAACCATTCTTCTCAACGCTGGACCTGTTGGTATTTGGGAAAATTGGGAGCGAGGGCGTAGCTGCTTCCCCCAAATTGCTCCCCGCCGAACCCTTGATCCACCACACCCGCGGCGGCGCCTCCGCCAAATTGGACTAACTTAGTGAGATTCCCCATTGCAAGATCGTCCACATCAGCCATGACATAACGGAGGAATGCCTGTTCCTGGCTGGGAGACTCCGACAGCACGCCCTCCCAGTCCTCCATGGCGAATTTCGCCGGGTTACCTCGGATCTCTAGAGAATTAATTAAGGATTAAAAAATTAGAATTAAAAGTTTAATTTAGTCAAAATCGATATTAAACCTGTTGACCGTTAGTTTTTAACGAAAATGTTGACGGGGGACCAAAATGATCAAATTTCCATATGTTCAGGACCACAAAATCCAAAAGATAATGTTTAGGACCAAAAACGTAAAATGGACATATGTTCAGGACCAGTTTTGGCCTTTACTCTTTAATTTATTTAGTTTTAGTTTACATGGGGAAGATAATACATAAAACTTTTCGTTTTATTTATCTCTCTTCACCCAATGCGCCACTAACTCATTTCCATTTCTCTCTCTTCAAAGAAAAACGGAAAAGGCTCTTTTGAATTTACTCCATCTCTTCTTTCTCGACTATCGCCGCCCTCCCTCATTTTCTTCCTTTCCTCAGATCAGTCTCATCATCTCACACTGGGTGAGGTGGGGTCGGAGACGTGAATGCCGTAGGATCGGAGGCTGATGAAAGGAGCTTCCCAGCGGCATTCCGGGGACGGTGGTGGAGTCGGCCCACTCAACCCCACCTGGACCCGCCGCTGATCATTGGGCGCTTTCTCTTTCAGCAAATGTAAGTTACTAAGTTTTGATTTTCGAAAATAGTAAAAATCATTTATATATACTCCTATTTAATTTAAGAGTAGTGATTTAGAGAGAAAAGATATGCTGCACAACCAATTTAAGCGTCTGTGAGCGCCTCATTCCCACGTCGGCCATTTGCCTTATTTTGAGTGTCTCTTTCCTTGATCCACATAGCACATATCTTTTTCCTCCTCTGATAATATTTATTTTCCTCAAATATATTTTTCTATTCATTTATTCTCTCTAGGTTTTACAAAATAATAATGATAAACAACCAAAATAAGGCTATTAATAATTTGATGTATTAATTATATATTAAAATAATAAATATAGTAAGTGGACAAGTTAAAAAGACTTATTAGCCTTTAACCTCATTTTTTATTTTTATATTTGAAATTCCTTCCTATTTTTTTAAAAATTTGAGTAAAAGTATGCACTAATTACATTTATGGTTCTAAAAAAATAAAAAAATTATACACAAATAAAAAATATATGACCACAATATTATACACTTTCCATGTACTATATATGCATCCATATACTTTAATTAAATGTATAAATAAACCTTTTTTTTTTTTTCAAATAAACTAGTTTTCAATTATTTATTTATTTAATATTTTAATTTATTTCATGATATATTAAAAAGTTATGCAGTTAAAATTTTCTCATTTTCTTTATAAAAATTAGACCTCATTAACTCAATCCACTATATATGCAACAAATTAATAAAGTAGTATATTTTAAAGTATTCTACTACTAATTTATTTCATGATAGGTGAATGCTTTAGAAAAAAAATACTACTAAGCATTAACTATACATATTTAAAATATTAAATGATAGAGTTAAAAATATGTAATTAATCAATTTTTTTTATTGAGGTTCGACGTACGTTCTAAAAAAAATATTAAAGTTTGAAATATAGGAAACTAAAATAAAATATTGAATTCTTAAAATGAAAATTATAAACTCAATTAGTACTATGATATCATATTCTTATCAAATTTAAATTTGTAACATGATATACTGAATTGAATTAAGAATTCTAATATTTTTTAATATAAAGATAAAATATTAAATATATTTTCCTAAAATACTGAATAGATAATTTAACTGAATTGAATTAAGAATTCTAATATTTTTTAATATAAAGATAAAATATTAAATATATTTCCCTAAAATACTGAATAGATAATTTAAAAACATGTGATTATTTTTTACTATGGTTCGATTGTAACATATGATTGTTTTTTTTTATCAAGGTTTGATTGACGATTAAAAAAAATTAACAATTAAAAAAATACTAATATTTCTATAAATTTATTAAAGTATTAGAACTAGTATTTTAAAATTGTATGTTTTTAATATTTTTTTCGTTTTAAAATAAATTGATGAAACTTTTTTTTATGCTTTTCATTCTGCACATTGCAAAAGTATTTGAGTTAGTTACGAAAAAAGGTGATAAATATGTGGGATAAATATGGTCCAGCCTTTCTAATTTTCCATATTTTTCACATATAATTTCCATAATCAAAGTCATCCTTGTTTAAGAAGTTGGAGTAATTAATACTCGTACATATTCAATTCTAGGGGTGTCAAAACGGGTAGCGGGTAACGGGTAATCCCGAACCCGACCCGACATCCGACGGGTATCGGGTACCCGTTACCCGGCGGAATCGGGTAACGGGTCGGGGTCGGGGTCGGGTATAATTATATTTGATTTTGCGGGTAACGGGTATCCCGATACTCGACCGGGTAATTCCGATAGTCCCGAAATACCCGATATGTATATTAATATTTTATAATTTATAATTTTTAATTTTAATAATTGCTGACTGTGCTGGCTTAAATATGTCATATTGTAATTTTTTATTAGTAATATATTACAAAACATACTTTTTTAGTTTTTAACTTTTAATTAGGGTTAAGATCACAAATCGTTTTTCCTTCTTTTCTCTTTTCTACGATTCAACTCCTTGTCTCCTTCCACCCGCCTCCTCCTTCCACCCGCATCTACAGCCGCTGATTCAATCAGGTAAGGTAACTATGAGTTTTTTTTTTCAGCAGTTTTGCTCAGACTCTCTCTTATTTGAAAATTAGAAGTGATAAACTTATGTATATATTTTGGCATATTGGACTTTGGTGGTCCCACTGCAGTACCCTACTCGGCTTCAATTCATTATATGAATTTGTCATATTTGCGGACTTATGGAGTATTTCATGTGAGACTATTACATCCAGCAAGTAATATTTTTAAAAAATCTTCTAAAATATACAAATAATATTTAAAAAATGACGATTTGAAAAAAAAAAAATTAATTCTACACATGATTGATTACATAAAAGGGTAATAAGGAGATAAATAAAATTTTATTTTATTAACATTAATAATGCTATATGTTTCTCAGATCTCATCTCTAGTACATCAAATTTATTTGTCATTTCACAATTCGACCGTCGTGTTCATTAGTTGTGATATAAGCAAATACTATTAAATCTTCACAAATTGGCCGATTTCAAAAGTTGTACTTAAGAAATTACATTAATTCGATCAAGCAAATCTTTACTTAGTTTTACATTTACGAATTAGAAGTATACCAATTGAAAGGAGCCGTAGAGGTGCCCACGATTCAGGAACCGACGGTTACGGTTCGGAACCGTCGGTTCCGGTTCCAAAAACGCCGGTTTCGGTTCCAAACCGGCGGTTTTTCTGGCGGTTTTTTTACGGTTTTTCACGGTTTCGAACCGCTGATTTTTTGCGGTTCCGACTTGGTTTCAGAGTTTTCCGGCGGTTTTTCGCGTTTCCGGTTCTGAACCGCTCGGAACTGGCGGTTCCGGCACGGTTTCGGTTCGAAAATTTTTTAACCTGAAATCGACGGTTTCGGTTCGGAAAAATTCTCACGGTTTCGATTCGAAACCGTAACCAACCGTAACCGGTGGTTACGGTTTCATTTTTAACCGCGGATTCGGTAAACCTTGGCCAAGTTACGGAGGTAAAAGAGAGTAATATCACATATTCCAATATTGATAGAAAATATACCACTATTCCACATACATGTTTTATATTTCTAACATCTCTTTTTATGGGGGCCCAGCTGCCTTGTTTCCCAAAACCAGTCGAGCATCATGATGAACGACAACAACATGAGCAGAGTCATGAACTTGAACAAAAACACCCAATTGAAAAAACAACCAATTCAAATCTAACAGTTCATGTCGAGCTTGTCCGGGGGATTCAGTTCTTGAACAGTCACCCGCGGTGGAGATTTTGAATAATGGGACACCATCTCTGTAGATTAGAGAGGAAATTAGCATTAAAAACTCATTTTCTTCATAAATTATAATGCGATTATTACCTTGCTTTCGCGGCGGTGGCACTGGTTAACGGGGCGTGTCGTCTGCATCGTGGAAGTAGTTGGGGGTGAAGACTGAGACGGCCTTCCATCCGCCAATGGCGGTGTCGTCTTTCTCGGGGACCATCTTGACCCGCACTCCAGCCTCCTCTTTGATGATGATGAGGAAGAAGAAAAAGAGGAAGAAGAGGAATATGAGTAAGGAGACAAGCGTTCGCTTTGAATCCATATTGTGGAGGGTGTTTCAGAATGAGAGTTTATTTTATTTTATTTATAGACATAGGGAGGGTATATCGGTACTTTTGGATCGGCCGTGATTGATTGTGATTCTTGGCTTATCCTATGCGTATCAAAACATTTTAAGAGAATTAATTAGTATTATATCAAAAATTTATATTTTCTCAACTGTTCAATTTATTTGTTTATCTTTCCTGTCATGTTTTTCTTCCACATTTCCATTACTCCCTTTTCTTTTCGTTTTTCAAATACTGAATGCATAAAAACTAGTACCATCCAAAATTTCTCGGTTTATTAAGATGTACAAGTAGTGTGATGCATGTGCAAACGTAACAGATTTTACTTATTGGTCAGCTGTCCATTTATGGAACATCTTCATTTTGCAATTTAGCGCAAATTTCGATTCTTCTAATGGTAAAATTTAATACTCCAAATTTTCATATAAGGATTATTTGTTTATATTATCATAAACGATGCAATATTATACTAATATTTACATATTACATCATTATAAATATTCATTTTTCTTATTATAATTCATACATTATTGTAATGTAAACAATCAATATCATCCTTAGCTCTCATAAAAAATCACATTTGATATGTTGAAAGCACCAAAGTTTGTGCCGCAGAAAGAAGAGGGATGGCGGAAGCGGTGCGGTGTTGTCATGGGATCGGAGCCTCGGAGGGAGTGTGAAAGACCAAACGTTATGAAGTTTTTCGGCCCTCGTGTACATATGGTAACGGTAGAGTTGGTGGCTTGGGACATATATCTCTAATTTAATACATGCATCCTTTTGCATATTTTATTGCTATTTATATTGTATATTCTCTATTTTATTTTTATAGGCATATTAATTGAATATTCACAATTTCTATTTAGTATGTTTAAGTTTTTTCTCACATTAGAGCATCTCCAATGCAAATAGGCCAGCCACTCTCTCTCTCTGCCACGTCAGCAGCACTAAAAATCCACCTGACATATCAGATTTAGGCCAGCCATATGGGCTAGCCGCAACAAAAATAATGCAAAAAATACTACATTTACAAAATTAAACACAAAATACGGAATTAAATTTACGACACATATATGAGAAAAATTAGTTAATTTTATTTAAATAAAAAATTACATTAACTAAAAAAAAAAATTACATAAAAAAAAAATCGGGCTTCCACACACGAGCCACCGCCCCACTCTACTCCTCACTAATTTATTAAAAAAATACATTAAAAAATGTTAGTATGCTTTGAATCCGTTATAGTTTGCCGCTAGCCGAACGGGGGTCTAGCCTGTCGTCTGTGTGCCTATTTAAAAATTACATAATTAAAAAAAATCCATAAATAAAAAAAAATGCATAAAAAAATACATTTAAAAAAATACATCAAAAATTAAAAAAAAATTAAAAAATAGCGCTGGTCGATCGGCACGCCACAATGGCGCCAGCGCATCGGCCAGCGCCACGCGATCGGCTAGCCCACGCTGCTTTTTTCGCCGATTTCGGGCTGGCTTGCTGCAATGGTTCGGCTAGCCGACCGGCTAGCGATGCGAATTGACTAGCCGGTTGGCTAGCCGACATTGGAGATGCTCTTATTAAGCGACTCCTCCCGGCGAGCGGCTTGTGGTGAGTAGGAGGTGGGCGAGACAGGTTATCAACTTTTTTTATTTTGTGTTTTCTTTTGGGATCTAATCTAATAAATTAAAATCTTTAGAAATTCTCTGTCACGATTTTCTTTCTTTGTCTAAATTCAGTCCACTTATTTGAATGAAAAATAGTTATCATTGCACAATGTTTTTAATTTTTTTCAATTACTACCACGTTACAATTTCTATCTAACTGAGTGGTGTGGTTGGGAGAGTACGAAAAATGATTCCTTGTGACTCCTCTTTATATGGCCGACTAATTTATCTCTGTGATTATTTTAAATGAGTGACGCAATATGATCATTTGTTTAATATAGACTAAGTATTATGTGTATGTATATATATAGTGCAATTGCTAATTTATTAGCAATTTTAAATTAATACTAAATTTTATCCGTTAGATTAGAATATCTGGTGGTTGGAATAATGTCAAGATGAATTATATTTTTAATTAAAAAAATTATTAAATAAAATTAGAGGGTATTAATGTCAATTCCCTCTTATTAAAATCATCTTAAAACTTTAAATTTACGTAACTCTATCGATTTAAATTATTTTTTCGCAAAAAATATATCAAATTAAAGATAATTTTATAAGAATTCCAACGAGATATCAATTGCATATGTTTCGACGACGTTAGAATGATGAAATTTGATATTTTTTATTTTAGTTTTCGTAAATGTTGATAACCAGATTTTTATCAATAAATACATAAAAAATCTCAATAAAACCATGTAAAAATCTCAATAAATATGTGTTGATATTTTCTTGTACTAGTGTTGATATTCTTATGTTATATTGTTGATATTTGTAATACACTATGTTGATATAAAAAAACATTCACGAAAATTATCATATGATAACATAATGACGATATTACCATTTCGTTGATATTTTGTCTACTATTTATTGAGATTCGTAAGATTTAATCTCATCCACTCATTTTAAAATCTAAGGATGGAGATATGATATTGATTTTAGATTAGGGTGCTGTAAGTATAAGAATATGACCCCGTATATAGTAGTACTATATGTTACATGTCCAAGGGCTGCGGATGTAGAAAAATATGAGAACGCCCGAACGCGGATTTATAGGTAAATTTGGGTAGAAAAGAAATTTACAAGATTCTAATTTTTTAAAAAAGATTAGTAGTTTGATTATGGTGGAAGAAAAAAGAGTAGTTGATTAGTTGCCATGCAATTTTGGGTTCGTATGTGTGTCCCCAGTAATTATGATTTTAAGAAATCGAGGAAAGGGATCCCAAAAATCAATGTTTTAAAAATCGGATCGGCCGGCGAACCAGCATCGTTATTGGTTCACTGGTTCAACCAGTTTACTGGTCGAACCATTGGTTGAACCGGAATACTGTTTATATATATATATATATATATATAGAGAGAGAGAGAGAGAGAGAGAGAGAGAGAGAGAGAGTCTCATTATCCACAAACCCACTCTTAAAGACCGAACCACCGAACCATACCAAATTAGGGTTTTTAGTTCTAGTTTTTTATGGATGAGATTCACAAATTTATAAATTATTTCTCCTTCATCACCAGTCTATTTTTATTCATCCGAAGGTAAATAAGTCATACTAACACGTTACGAATATTTAACTTCATTCCAGAATATATTACTTCATTCCGGTAGGTTTTTACTTCATTCTAATAGGATTATTACTTCATTTTAGTACGTAAATGCAGTTTCGCCGTCGTGTGCCGTTCTTTCTCTCTACAATATCTATCACCACCGCTACGACGCTGATATGGTGTAATAAACACATGGAATAATATAATAAATTATATGAACGAAGTATGTGTAGAAGCATTTGAAGTCCTACTGGAATGAAGTAAAAACCTTATCCAATGAAGTAATAACGTTTCTGAATGAAGTAATAAATTCACTTGAATAAATTGCATTTTTTAATGTGAATAAAGTAAAAACTCATGTCAATGAATTCGAACGAAACATATGTTGAATCATTTCAAAACCTACTTGAAGCAAGTAAAAACATGTTGTAGTTTCAATGTATTACGTACGGAATGAAGTAATAAACCTATACAATGAAGTAAAATTGGCTTGTAATGAAGAGCGAAAAAAATTTACACAGCAACATATCTCATCAAAAAACTAGATCTTATGACCCAGATTTGGTCTCTAGTTCGGTCTTTAAGAAGGGTTCGACATTGATCACAACTCTCTCGAGTCCCATTATCCACAAACCCACTCTTAAAGACCGAACCACCGAACCATACCAAATTAGGGTTTTTAGATCTAGTTTTTTATGGATGATGTTAGACTTGTGATGGCTCAATATCAGCACATTCAAAGAGAGGAATCAGTCTTGAGCTAATCTCAAGCTCGAGTGTTTCAGCAACCGTTGGATTGCGTTAGTTAGTGAGCTTGTATCTGAGCCGTCAGATTAGATAGCCGTTAGAGAGTTGTTATTTTGTTTTGTTGCCTTTACTCTTTCGGTTTTCATATTAAAAACAAAGTTGTACAGTTTCTCTCTCAGATTTTGATCAATAAGATTTCGCTCCATTCTCTCGATCAATCCTTCCTCTCGCAGCTCTTAGATAGATCTCTGAAAACTCGATTAGGCTTCGAATCATTTCAATTGGCGCCGTCTGTGGGAATTCGATTGAATCTTGGTTAGGGATCTGAATTTTGATTTTTCGCGAAGAATCAAAAAATGGCTTCCTTTTGCCAACCCCCGGTGTGTTGGGGAAATGATTCCCCGAGATCTCTCAACATAATGGAGGTAGATGGAACTCATGGATTATGGATTATTCCGTTTCCCTTTGTTCCTCATTTGGATTGGTTTGGAAATTCAAGGGGGAACATCCCTTGTGATTGGAAATAATGTGGTTGTCATGTTAAAGGGATTGGATCGTAAAATTTGAAGATCGGGATGGGTCAATCGAAACTAGTGTTTAAATACCCAGTAAAAAAGAAATTTAGTGCCCCTTGGATCTCTTGAAAAAAAAAGGGGCTGCCATTCTTTTTGCAAATGGAAGCATGGTCATGAAGGATAAGAAGGTGGTCTTGGGTGAAAAGGGGAAACTTTTCTACCAAAGCTACTGTGATGAAGACATCATGGATGAAGTTCACTTTGGGAAGTCAGTGTGAGCTTGTGGCTAGGAGGCTTGGGCACCCGGGGGAAAGTGTAAACCGTAAAGAAAGGGATAATTCATGGAGTTGATGTTTCCCCAAACCTCCTGGATGAATGTACCCTTGGGAAATCTAAGGCCTTACCCGGGCGGGTAAGCATACACCCCCTCCCTTTAGATTATGCTCATAGTGATCTTTGGGGGCCTCCTCGAAATTGTAGGGAGGTAGATATAACATGAGTATAATAGATGATTTCTCTGAAAGTGTTGGATTTACATATTAAAGGAGAAATCGGAGGTTTTTAATCTTTGACCCGGGTGTGTTGAGGTGGAAAGGGAGAAAGGTGTTAAGCTTAAATCCCTTAGAGCGGAAATGGGTAATTTTTTTCAAGAATTTGAAAACTATTGTAAAGATAGAGGAATCAAGAGACATAGAATGTACCCCCCACCCCAACAAAATGGAGTGGGGAGAGGGCAAAAGAACAATTCTTGAGAGGGGGTTTGATGCATGTTGTTGGCCTCGGATTGGAAAGAAGGTTAAAATTTGGCCTCCCTGGATAAAATATTAAATATGTGTCCTTCATCTAGCATCTGGAGACACCCCGATATTGAATGGTATGGGAGAAATCCTAAGTATAGTCATTTGAGAATTTTTGGTAAAGGGTTTTTAAAGGGAAACGATCTTTTAGCATTAAGATGTGTAATTTTGGGTTTTAAACGGGGGAAAGTCAATTTTTTTTTTGTGTGGAGCCGGAAACCACAAGATTATAGTTGTAGAGATGTAGTTTCCCAAATGAGATGCCATTCTTTAAAGGGCAACAAGTGGCGTGGAGAGTGAAAAGGGTTTAAAATGGATAATAATAAGCCCAGGTGGGGTCGGGGGGGGGAGATGATGATATTGAACCATACAACATGAAACCCATCTCAAGATACATCTCAAAGGGAGCCCGGTTGATCGAAAATATATGCTCACGGGGACAAAGGGAGAGTCCCCAACAAGGTTTTCTAAGTATTGATTCGAAATGCTCATGCGCTTTGTATAGGCGAGGAGGTGGGGTACGAAACCGGGTACTTAAAAGATGCATGAAAAAAGAAAGGAAAGGTGGATGAAGGCCATGATAGATGAGTTGAGTCTTTATTGAAAAAAAGGGACTTGGGTCTTTTTTGGCTTTTATGGTAGAAAGGTAGTGAGTAGCAAGTGGATCTTCAAAAGAAGATTGAGTCTTCACCCAATGAGGCGATCATATAAGGTTCAAGGCCCGGGTTAGTGGGAAAGGATTTACACAGAAAGGGCATTGCTTTCGAGGTTTTCACTTTGTGAAGCATGCCCAAATTTAATCTTTGGGGTCTTTGCTAAAAAAGATTGGGTTTGGCGCTTGATGTTAAACTGCATTCCTTCTAAATCGGGGGAAAAAACACATGTCACAACCCCGGGGGGCTTTATAAAGCCCGGGGGGTGAGACAAGGTGCATGCTTAAAAAAAGTATCTATGGTTTGAAACGGGCGTAGGCAATGGGATAAGACTTTTGATGCCATGTGTTAAAAAATGGCTTTTTGGAAACTAAATATGATGGTTGTGTGTACATCGGGGTTAGTATTGGGTGTGATAACCAGAGTGCTTTAAGTTTGGCTAAGCATCAGGTATATCATGAGAAGAGTAAACATATAGATGTTCGTTTGCACTTCATCAGAGAAGAAATAGAGAAAGGGAAGGTCAAGGTGTTTAAAGTGCATACTTCAGAGAACCCTGCGGATATGCTTACAAAGCCTTTATCAAAAGAAAAGTTCCAGTTGTGCATGAGGATGATGAATTTGTGCAAGCTGGAGAAGGTTAATGATTGAACAATCAAGGTGGAGTTTGTTAGACTTGTGATGGCTCAATATCAGCACATTCAAAGAGAGGAATCAGCCTTGAGCTAATCTCAAGCTCGAGTGTTTCAGCAACCGTTGGATTGCGTTAGTTAGTGAGCTTGTATCTGAGCCGTCAGATTAGATAGCCGTTAGAGAGTTGTTATTTTGTTTTGTTGCCTTTACTCTTTCGGTTTTCATATTAAAAACAGAGTTGTACAGTTTCTCTCTCAGATTTTGATCAATAAGATTTCGCTCCATTCTCTCGATCAATCCTTCCTCTCGCAGCTCTTAGATAGATCTCTGAAAACTCGATTAGGCTTCGAATCATTTCAGATGAGATTCAAAAATTTATAAATTATTTTCTCCTTCATCACCGGTCTTTTATTATTCATCCGAAGGTAAATAAGTCATACTAACACGTTACGAATATTTAACTTCATTCCAGAATATATTACTTCATTCCGGTAGGTTTTTACTTCATTATAATAGGATTATTACTTCATTCTAGTACGTAAATGCAGTTTCGCCGTCGCGTGCCGTTCTTTCTATCTACAATATCTATCATCACCGCTACGACGCTGATATGGTGTAATAAACACATGGAATAATATAATAAATTATATGAATGAAGTATGTGTAGAAGCATTTGAAGTCCTACTGGAATGAAGTAAAAACCTTATCTAATGAAGTAATAACGTTTCTGAATGAAGTAATAAATTCACTTGAATAAATTGCATTTTTTAATGTGAATAAAGTAAAAACTCATGTCAATGAATTCGAACGAAGCATATGTTGAATCATTTCAAAACCTACTTGAAGCAAGTAAAAACATGTTGTAGTTTCAATGCATTACGTACAGAATGAAGTAATAAACCTATACAATGAAGTAAAATTGGCTTGTAATGAAGAGCGAAAAAATTTTACACAACAACATATCTCATCAAAAAACTAGATCTTATGGCCTAGATTTGTTCTCTAGTTCGGTCTTTAAGAAGGGTTCGACATTGATTACAACTATATATATATATATATATATATACACACACATATATATATATATAGGGGTGTATTCAGATGAAAACCATAATGTATATTAAAACATCAAACCATGTAAATAATGTACATTATACACACTAATAATGTACATTTTATTCATGTATAATGTACTGTTCTAAATATTGTACACACTAATAATGTACATTTACATTATATGAATTCTGTACATTATGCTGACAGTACATTATACATGAATAAAATGTACATTATTAGTGTGTATAATGTACACTATTTTACATGGTTTGATGTTTTAATATACATTATGGTTTTAATCTGAATACACCCCTATATATATATAAGTTTGTGTTAAAATGACAACCCTCTTAAAATGACAACGTGACAACGCTTATACAACATTATAAACGTTACACGGCAATATTACAAACACTACACAACAATCTAGATTGCTATATAGTGTCGGATATTGTTGTTCAAGAAAAAATTGTTGTACAAAGACCAACATATTGTTGCCCGTCTTTTTCCATTTTTTTTGCCACGTGGCAGCTTATTATTCGTCCACGTGTACAAATGATTGGCTAAAAATGGTGGTATGGTGTTATTTTAAGGGGTGGTGGCACCCTGCTACATGTATGCCTATATATATATATATATATATAAGGTCTTGTTAGGTTGAGATTTTTTGAACCTAATTGAGAATTGAGATGCAATCTCAGTCACTCATCCAGAATATTTGTGAAATGTCAAAAGCATGTAGTTTATGTCAACTAGGGGTATTATCGTCAATAGCCTGCATATCAAATGTCATCAACTTTATTCAATAAATACTTTATTTTATTTTATTTTAATTTATTTTTTTATTTTTTTAAGTTTTTTTTTAAAGTTTTTTTTTTAATTTTTTTTTAAAAATTTTTTTAAATTTTTTTATCAACTATATGTACAATTCATGTCAACTATATATACAATTCATGTCAATCGGTCAAACCAGCCGATCCGATCCAGTTTTTAAAACACTGCCAAAAATACATTTTTCTTTTCATTTTGCTTCGCACCTCTCTCACTTTTTCACCACCACACTTTATCACAACTGCTCTTTAATGTAGAAGCTAGTAATATAATTAGACAATAAATTGTCATACTCATACATGTCTACCTATAGGTGTGGAAATCAAATAAACGAGTCAAAAGCGAAAAGGAATCAAAATTAAAGTATGTACCCTTCATTTCAACTCTGAGGTATGTACCCTTCATTTCAACTCTGACGTAGGCTGATCTTCGCAAGCATAAGTTTAGATTTACTAATTGGCACTTCATAATTAATTATTACTAGCAGTTGCACTCCCTCCGTCCCAGTTTAGGAGTTAGAATTGGTTACAATACGAGTTTTAAGAAATTGATGAAGTGTGTAATACATGAAGTGAATTGATGGAAAGTGAGATGATTTGACTTTTTGAATTTAAAAGATTTTTCATTTTTTTTGGTTTATTTTTATGTAAATAATGATATTTGGGTGTAATTTTGTTGAATAATGAGATAAAATTTTATGTCCAAATGTGAAAAATTCTAAATATGACTCTTAAACTGAGACGGACTTTTATTACAAAATGTGACTTTTAAACTAGGACGGAGGAAGTACTATTTTTTATCTCACACTAATTCTAGAAGAATGCATGTAACATCAATGCCTTGTCATATTACTAATTCTAGAAGAATGCATATATAACATAAACGCGTCTCTGAGAAAAAATAGGAGTACTCATAAATATCCCATAAATATGGAGGGCATTTTTATGTACATTTTTTTTACAACCTACTAATAAACTACATAAGTATTCCTATATCACAATATCACATATTGATGTGTGCGCATATATTGTTTATTTGCCGGATAGTATAATTATCTTTTCATAGTTGTTTCTTTCACATTATTTAATATTCCAGTGGTTTTCAGATACACTTCTGTGATAGTGTATTTTTTTTTATGTTTCCTTAATGATCATGTGCATGTATAGACAAGTATACATTCTTCATAGTTGAGTTGTGTTAAAATAAGCGAATAAAATTAAAGCTCATTAATTTCTATAAATAATAAATACAATATCAATAAAGAATAAGATATATAGTCCATCTTTTCATGAACTTTTATATCAATACAGTGAATTACAAATATTAACACAGTGACATGATAATTTCAATACAAGTACCCGAAAATGTCTACACAGATTTGTTGGTATTGTACATGCATTATATTGAAAATTTTGATGTATTTATTGATATAAAATTTGTTTATCAACATATACGAAAATTGATATAAAAGTTATAAAATTTCATCATCCGATCATCGTCGGAACATATGCAATTGAGATCTCGTTAGAATCCTTATAAAATTACCTTTATTTTTATGTATATGCTTTAAAAAAATAATTTAAATAGAGAGAGTTACATAAATTTAAGTTGTAAGATGATTTTGAGTAAAGAAAAAATGATTAGTTTTAATATTCATATATAAAAATTGATATTAAACTCTTTAATTTTATTTAAAAAATATTTAAATTTAAAATATTATTTATTTAATATTATTTTAACCGCTAAATCATTTAATTTAATAATTAAAAATCAATCTTAATTTGGAATTATTAATTAACAATCGATCAAAAACACTTCTTTGTATATACTCTCACTTCCTTCTCCGTCCAATGATCCCTTTTTACTAAGCAGATTGAAAAAATGTAAGGGAAAATTTAATAAAAAAATATTAAATATTTAAACGGTTCTAGTTTCTTGTTTTAATTAATTAAAAATGTGGTGGTGTCAAAAAGGCTGGGGGGGCGTCGGGATTCTTTTAATAATTAATCAACAAAAAATCCCTAAAAATCGGATCTTTTGATTATTTAGACAAAATTTATTGCGTAATTCTCAACCCTGCTCATAACGAAAAACTGCTTTAAGTATATTGAAATAAAAAATGCTTTTTTACGGGCTTATTAATTCTCCCAAAAATTGATGATGGCTACTTTTACGTGGCCTTTGAATACAGACCCGGATCTTTTCGGTTCCCGACGCTCCAAAATCAATGTGGGATCTCACCCGGGTTTTGACTTAAATAAAGAAGATGAAGAAATCCTTTTCCAATTTGGAGAAAAATTCGAACTCCACAAGGTGGGGAGGCGAAATTTTTTAAAAATAAAATTGTTATTTTTTTCTCCTTTATTCATTTTTATTAAGTTATTTGGGTCGGGTAGGGGTTATGGAAGGTATTGGATATGGACTCATCCAATTTACTTTTTACTAATTTAAAATTTAACCCCCCCAAATTTTAAAATAACTTTTAAATTTGGGAAAATTGAGCACCATTCGATAATATTGA